>NW_027280241.1:0-95000 GCF_046629955.1 Centroberyx affinis
GAGTAATGTGTAACACATTACTTTTTTTGAGTAACGACCCCAACACTGCAACTAACAATTATAACAAAGTGGAATACGAAATACGGAATGAGCAATTCAAAACAGAAACAAGCCAGCACTCAAGGACCACCTGCAATGCGGGCCAACACGCTGGCTGGTAAGATAGCAACGATGGCTGCTCAGCGTTCTGAACAAGATGCTGCAGATGCACTATCCATGAGCCAGTTAATTTTGTAACTAAACAAACAGCGAAACAGCCTCAAAGAGAACATGGCGGTGCTCATTCAAGACTCAATCAGACCTCTACAAAGTTCAGTTGACTCGCTGCGTGAAACAGTTCAAAGTTTTCAGACCCCGTCTAACCTCGGCAGAATGTTTAGTTGGCGAGAACTTTGAAAGACTGGTCAAGGCTGAGGCCACCATTAAAATCCCTGCAGATTCAGAACACTTCACCCCTGGACCGTTTAGACGACCTCGAGAATAGGTCCCGCAGGAATAACTTGCGTATCGTAAATATCCCTGAAGGTAGTGAAGAGGGCCAAGACCCGATCAAATTCATATCCAAGATGCTGATGGAAACAATGGGACCAGATGTATTCAGCAATCCTCCGGAGCTTGAGAGAGCTCACCGTTCTCTGGGCCCAAAACCCGGACAGGGACGACAACCCAGACCATTTGTTCTATGTTTCCACCTTTGCCAAGATAAGGAACGAGCTCTCCGATGGGCCAGACAACATGAGTTAAAATATAAAGGGTCCACACTGAGAGTCTATCCTTGCAAAGAAACGGGCTGCGTTTAATGAGATCAAACAGGCGCTGTATTGGAAAGGAATACGGTTCAGACTACTATACCCGGCAAGATTCCGAGTTACATTCGGGGAAGAGAACCTCACCTTCGAAAACACCAGAGGAGGCTAAAACTTTCTATAATGAACGAGTTGGCCTTCAGGAATAAACTTTTGAATCACTGACACTATTAACTCCACAAATGGCCAATATGAGGCTTCGATATCGTCACGGATGGAAGAATTTATTTTTTTTCCCTCTTTTTCTCTACTACTATCCGTACTGATGAACTATAATTTAGGCCTATATTTGATTTTGCTTTTACCTGAAAGAAAGAGGAAGGTCCGCACACTGTAGCTCCCTTTAGTTCTTTTAATTAAACATCCCACATGTGACGTTTTGAGCTACTGCTCTTCTTCAGTCTCAGGTTACAAACTAAACTTACATAAAAGTGAATGTTTCCCTATCAACAACCTAGCTCTCCAGATTACAGATGCGGACCTGACTTTCCGAATGTCTAGATCCGGTTTTAAATACTTGGGTATTAATATAACTAGAACCTTCTCAGGCCTTTATGAAGAAAATGTTGTACCCTTGGTTAACAAACTTAAATCTGACCTCAAGACTTGGGATTTGTTGCAGTTCTCACTTGCTGGTAGGATTAACTGTCTCAAAATGAATTTACTACCCAGGTTTTTATAGCTATTTCAATGTCTCCCAGTTTTTCTACCAAAGTCCTTTTTTAAGTCAATAGATAAATTGTTAACACCATTCATATTGGGCAGTAACAAACCTAGAATACGCATGGAACTTCTCCAAAGACCTAAGAGACGGGGGGGTTAGCTCTCCCTAACCTTATGTATTATTACTGGTCAGCTAACATACAAAAAATTATATACTGCACACAATCTCCAAAGACAGACTGGTGCAAAGTGCAGGAAAACTCCTGTCTGCTAACTTCACTCCATGCCTTGGTTACAACCAAGTTGCCATTTCCAATTTCACAATATACGACATGCCCAATCACCGCCTCCACCCTTAAGATCTGGTCACAATTCAGACAAAATTTTAATCTGTTTATGTTGATGTGTATGTCCCATATGCAATAATCACCTATTCCTTCCCCCTAAACTGGATTTCACTTTTGCAACATGGCAGAAGTTAGGTCTCTTCAAGTTCAGTGATCTTTACACATACAACATTTTCCAGTTTTAATCTTCTACTGGACAAATTCAATCTGCCTAGATCTGATCTATTTCAATACTTCCAGATACGTCACTTTGTTCGCACCCACAGCCCAGCCTTCCCTGTCCAACCATCACATTCAGGAATTGATTTGATTCTTAAAATCCTATTGCATTCCAAAGGTCTGATTTCAAGTATTTATAATGCCATATTATCTCTTAGGAATGTAACGCTTAATAAATTCGAACTCAGTGGGTAGAAGAACTGGGAGTAGAGATATCAGATGAAACCTCGAAGAACATCATGAGGAGAGTGAATGGAACTACATCCTGTGCTCGTCTTCATACAGTTTAAGGTTGTTCACCGCTGCTAGTGCACCAAAGCTAAACTGTCTAGGATATATTCTGATATTAATGACAGATGAGATCGGTGTCACTCTGCCAAGGCAGACTTGACTCACATGTTATGGGCCTGCCCCAAGCTGACAGAGTTCTGGGCCACTTGTTTTAACACCATACAGCCTAGTTTTGAAATTGCCATTTTTGGGGTCCCAGGTGATGATGTTTCACTAACACGGAATATGAAAGACATAATTGCCTTTACTTCCCTAGCTCGGAGGAGAATTTTGTTCGATTGGAAAACTACAAAGCCACCTAATGCCTCACTTTGGATTGAAGACCTAATGTTATACCTTAATCTGGAAAAAATTTAATATTTCACCCGAGGGTCAATAGGAAAATTCCACACAATTTGGGACCCTATGATGTCATATTATGAAACAATTAGGCCTAACTTTCTGTCCACACTTTAAATTATCCATTCCGTCACTGCTGTATATAAATGCTGATACATCCATAAGGTAATTATTTATCTATTTATTTATTTATTTATTTATCCATGTATTCTTTTTTTTTGTTTTTGTTTTTTTTGTTATTTACTTATTTATTTTTAAATGTATTAATTATTTTTGTATTTATTTATTCATTTGTTCATTTAAATATATATGCATATAGATAGGCAGATACTCGTATATATATGTACACAGTCGTATGTGCATATATGCGTGTGTATGTAGATTTATGTTTGCTTGTAGATATATATATATACGCATGTATTAATCTCTACATTAACTTTCGTAGGCTGTATATAGGCAGTAAGAGCTAAAGGGTGGGGGTTAGGGAAAAAAAAAGGGTGGTAAAGTGTTGTTATGCCTGTTGTATTTTGGTATATACTGTATATCTACACTTTACTATCCTGGATACACTTTACTATCCTGAATATAAAAAAAAAAGAAGAGGAAAGAGAGAGGGAGAGATTTAGGGCCAAGGCTATTTTCTTCAGGTCAGATGAGAAGTGAAGCGTTCAGCATTAAAGTTATATTTCCCTCATGAAAGAAAAGGAACAAGCTACAGTCTGATGCAATAATAGATAGATAGATAGATAGATAGATAGATAGATAGATAGAGAGGAGGAGGGGAGGGAAGGATCTGCTGAGAAAAGCAAAGTGGGGAACAAAACCATACAGTCAAACAAAAGACATAAAGTGTCAATTCAACCATATGTTCTGTTTCTCAGAAGCGCCACGATGTGTGTGTGTGTGTGTGAGTGTGTGTGCGTGTGTGCATGTGTGTGCGTGTGTGTGTTTGTTTCAGCTGAGAGCCGGACAGCTGTAGATTAATATCGGCTTCTGACTCGAGTGATGATGGACAAGAGAGGGGTGGAGAGGTGCTCTCTCTCTCTCTCTCTCTCACACACACACTCACTCACACACACTCATCTCTCCTTTCTCCTTCGCTCTCCTGAGGGACAAAAACAAATGCCTCTATTCACAAAGACGTTAGAGTTAATTCAGCTCTCCAGTAAAAAATACGAAGGTATAAAGCTGTGCTAATTGCCATGTGAAACAGAGGGGTGGGGTTAAGGACAAGAGCTGCTCTTTAATCAAAGTGGAGAGAGGGAAGGAGTGCTGCGGTCTTTTAGACAAGGCCGCCATGCATTCTCCTCCACAGGCTAAATTCACCTATCATCTCTCTTTGTGCATTTTAATGTTGTCACTTTAGGAGGACTTAGGATTCAGCCGATGTTCGGTCTAGAATCGACCCAATGAAGTGGCATTTGTGGCGCGATACAAAAATATTTCAAGAACAGGTTTAGTAGAAACACATGAATGAAAAGTATGCATAAATAGGAGTTACAGCATTATGAAGGTGCGCAAAATAACAATAAAAATGAAAAGAGACTAATGGTGTAGCATTGGCTGGATACTAATGCAATGCCAGCTTGATTGCATTGTATCATTTAATGGTACATTTGTTAATTAATGCAAATATATCTTTTAGATCATATTGAGGCAAAGAAAATATGTATATGAAATAGGGCTGAACGATTTTGAAAAAATATCTAATTGCGATTATTTTGACTGATATTGCAATTGCGATATGATTTGCGATGGAATGATAATCTTTACATCATTATTCTCATTTTCATTGAAAAATGTATTAAAATGATTATGGTGTGATTTTTGCGGGGATCTGTACCAAACAAAGATGTTTTCTTAAGTCTGTAGAATATGATGTGTAGGCCAGGACATCTCTGCAGCACAACAATATTTCATTTAAAATGGTATTTTGACACACATTTCACCTTTAACAAATGAATATTGCGTCTCCTGCGATTTGAAAATTGCAGTAGGCCATATTGTGATTTCGATAAAATTTTGATTAATTGTTCAGCCCTAATATGAAAATATACAAAATCCATGAAAGATAATGAGATATAAGATAAGCAAAAAATTCCACTATATATTCCACTTCTACTATATGCTTCCATTCGCAAACATGGCATCAGTTTCCGCTGCTATGCAGATGATACACAGCTGTATATCTCAGTCATGCCAGATGATCTGTGTCCTATGAATGTCCTTAGTAACTGTATTTCAGAGATCAATGCATGGATAAAGATAGAACTGAAATTCTGGTAATTGGGCCCGAGGTTCCATGAGAGAACTAGATGACTGAACTGAAGTCACTGACAGAGAACATCAAATCTCATGCTAAGAACTTGAGGATTATATTTGATAGTGACGTAGGCTTTGAAGCACATATCAGAAGTGTAACTACAACTGCATTTTATCACCTGAAAAATATTAAAGCCCTTTTCTCACCCATCACTAGCAGTCTTGACTACTGTAACGCACTTCGCTCTGGACCCCTTTTATTGTTTCCAAAATCCATTCATAGACTTATATTAAGAATATGCTCACTAAATATGTTATTGGAAGAACACTCAGGTCCTCTGATTCCTCTCTTTTAGTTCTACCTATATGCAGGCCAAAAACTTATGGGGAGGCTGCTTTCAGAAAACAGAGATTTTTAAATGCAAGTACCTGTTTAGACTCACTTTTTCTGCTATTTTTGATTGAGTGATTGATTTCTACTTTTTAGTTCCTTTTAGCTCTTTATATTTCATTTTGTCTTAATTTTACCTTGCACTATTATTTCATTTATGCGTATTTTATTATTTTATTTTTTATATTATTTTTTATGTATTCCTTTTTATTTTTTGTTAATGTGAAGCACTGCATTGCACTTGTTTGCATGAAATGTGCTATATAAATAAAGGTTGAGTGTTGGGTTATTAGCTAGTGTTGGGTTATTAGCTAATACACATATGCAAATCTGCATGTTCTGTACATGTAATCTAAATCTGTGAATTGAAAATATTTAAAGATACTTTTCAGTGTTATGGTTTGATTTAATATGTGTTGGAATTGTTGGTTAGAGTTACACTTAATTCCCTTCATTTGCTCCATTTTATATCTTATATTCTGTTTTTCTTTAATGTATCCTATTGCTATTTGCTATTGCAAGTATGCAGTTTCCCCACAGGGCTCAATAAAGTTTCATTTTATCTAATCGCAACCCTACTCTCTCTCTCTCTCTCTCTCTCTCTCTCTCTCTCTCTCTCTCTCTCTCTCTCTCTCTCTCTCTCTCTCTCTCCTCTCCCTCTCTTGCCGAGGCCATCACAGTCTGACGAGGAATGCGAAGCCTGTTAATTCCTCTGAGCTTCAGAGCAACTTGCTACCACATTCACTCCGCATTCACTCCACATTCACTCCATATTCATTCCCATCACTCACATTGGCCGCGTGGCTGCCGGCCTCGCACCAGCCGGACACATTTTTCACATTAGTCAACATGAACGCCACAAATGAAAAACTTGAAAACCTGTCCACACTCTTGAGAGAGGGACATCTGGGACTTATGCAATTTACAGAGGATAACAAAAATCCACACCCGCTCTCAAATCTTCTAGTTTTTATTGCCTTGAGGTCTGATATGGGTCCTGCAGCAGCCTTGAGGTTAAACAATAACCAACAATAAATAATAATAAACAACAATAAATAAATAGGATATATCATCCCTAATCAGTCTGGGTACCAGGTTTGCCTGAAATTGGCTTTTCAATGATGTTTGAGATGTTTCAGAGTGTATGCCATTTGCTGTGGGTGTGTTGCATGGGCGTGGTCAGCTGCCAGCAGCTGGGTTGTGGCTATCAAGCGCAGGGAAGTCATAACAGCAGCAGCAACAATGGAGGAAAAGAAGTAAGAAACAAAAGAACAGTAAAGGTATGCATGCATTAGACAAGACCCATTCAAAAACACACAGTGAAGCAACTCTGCTTTTTTTTTATCGCCGATTCCCAGCAAAAATGAGTCTCACCCTTGTGGGTCAAAATGAATGAGCAAAGGTTCAAGAGTCTTCCATGGATTCTTTATTCAGACATGTCTGGAGAGAAAACCTTAAGCACACACACTTCAGTAGGCTGCAGGATATTCTCTGACCAAAAGGTAGAAATATCAGTTTCTTATACACTTCAGTTTGAATAGTTGCTTTGTTTGTCCTTTTCTACGAAATCTATGTATGGCCGATGTCATAAGCACACTTCAAACTAGTCTAAACCAGTTCTACAATACACAACTAATATAAGTTCTATTCTTACATGATTGTCTCTAATAATGAACACTATTCTAAGGACTAAACCCCTGATGTCCTGCAGAAGTCATACAGTGCACACATGACAGCTGCATGACTTCTTCATCTGAGCAGGACCTCCTTTACTGAATACTCCATTGTAAGATATATAGGACAAACACACAATATCATATTTTTATTTCCTACACAAGACACACCTGTCAGTACAAGACACGCCCCCACAGGATACGTCAGTACAAGACACATTAGCTAATAAAGCATTTCTGAAAAAATAACAACAAAAATATTTTTTTCTTTACAGGCCTGTAGCCTAAACAGTTAATCAATAAAGCATTTCTGAAAAAAATAACTAAAATAAATGTTCTCTTTATAGGCCGAGAAGCATAATGACACATCCTTTTTCTTCGTGATGAGGGGGATGTGCTCACGCAGCGTCGAAGGGGCATGTCTTGTACTGACATACCCTGTACGGGCGTGTCTTTTAGGGCAGTGATTCTCAACCTTTTTCATATCAAGGACCCCTAATTTAGTCCACATTAGGGCCACGGACCCCCATTTGATGAGATTTTGTCTCTCAGATCCAAATCTGAGAATATTTTTATTGTTAGATATGATTTAGTCCAGAATTCCATGACTGTCTGTGCTGTAGGTAGAGAGATAACAATGAAACTATGATCAAAATTGTCATTCTTCTACATTCTCTAATTGTGTTCACTTCTTCTAAATGAAAAAATGGTGAAATGTAATAATTCATCAGTTTGCTGCGGACCCCCTAGAACCCCCTCAAGGACCCCTGGTGGTCTCTGGACCCCATGTCGAGAACCACTGTTTTAGGGAGTCTGCAGGCTGTAGATAGGCCTACTTGAATTTCTCAACCAACAGTAGCCTCAATAGACCAGAGTGCAATGCAGCCACAAGACATGTTGCATTTTGAGTAAGGGAATGAACTGACTCTGACTGGAAACGTGCTTTCTTGCCATATCTTGCCCCGCTATCACTATCTTTATTGCTCTTTCCACCTACATGTAAAACCAACAGCTGGATGCAACAATTTCACACCCCTTCTCTGGGACTTGTCGAAAGGCATTCTGGGGAATGTAAGATATCAGTAACTTAAGTAGGAGACAAATCAGGTTGAGAGAAAGTGGTAATAAAAAGCTAAATTACAACACTTCATCACAAAGTAACTCCTAGAACGCATCGAACATCACAGATTGATAATATATAACAGTGGATCCGAGGATGGAATTTTCCTTTAAAACAACTGCGGTACTGCATTTTAGAGTCTGGACACACCAAGCATATGAAAACAATTTATTCTGGCAAGACGGAAGCAACATCTTGCTAAAAACAATATCCAGTCGTCTTAAATTATTCAAGAAGACACAATGAATCATGTGGGAAAATGTCTGCTATGGTCTGCTGAAATCAAGGTAGAACTTTTGGTCTTACTTTCACTTAGAGCCATTCCAGTCACTTGATATGTTTACCAATGACCTTGTATTTATATTGAAACCATGACAGATTAAGTTCCTTACAGTTTGAAACTCTTTCAAAATACTTATGTTTGTAAGCCCACAGTTGGCATTAGAAGCATTAAAAGCAACTCTTAAAGAACAATTACATTTGTTGTCAAGAAATGCAGCAACTTTGCAGCCTTGCAGTAAGTCTGGTATGTGCCCGACATCCATTTCATCTGAGGATGGCTAGAATGTTAAAAGGCTTTTCAAGGTAAATGGAAAGCATCTACTTCTACTTTTCAGTACCAGTAGTTTTCAACCTAGACCTCCCTCCCACTCGCCCTCCATTCCTCCATCTCTCCATCCCTCCATCCCTGGTCTATGATCTCTGTAGTTAGAGCAGATCAGAGTTAAGTGAGGATATCGGGTTTCTCCTCCCTTGCCAACTGTTTACAGGAGAAACAGAGCGGAACAGCCCTTTAACAATGCAGAGTGAATCCTCCCGCTCTGTTCTGCAGCATTCCCCACATTTCTACCACGGTTTGCTACAGCTCCGCTGGCAAGAAGAAAGGCACAAGGGAAAGAGGGAAAGAATGATGGACATTTGTTGCAAACAAGTGACAGAAAGACGTCCAGGGAGAAAGAGAGAGGGCAAGAGACTGAGACAGCATAGTTTGGTCAAAGTTAGTTCTGATGTAGTATTACTCACCGACCAAACTTAAAACAAGGCAACAGTAAACATGTCGTCCCCGTGAATGATGAAGTCCCCATCTGGGCCAATTAGTAACAAATACAGTATGTCACCTTGTTTTGCACTGCCCTTTGGGTCAATCAGTGTCATTTTGAATGCTGGAATGCAGTGGTGAGATGCATCATTTTCCCAAGTTAAGTCAAAATTGGATCAGTGCATCATAGTTCTTCCTTGACCTCACTTAAGAATTTATGGCAAAAAGATCTGGGATGTGATTTTAGTGATGACCAGTGGGACACTATGTGTCAGAATGTCTTTACTTAATTGTCTTGTAATAAAATAATTGAACAGAATTACAAATTTATGCACAGGATGTACCTTACCCCGATCCGTTCAAGTAAGATGTATCCTAACTCATCTTCTAGATGTCACCGTTGCAAAATATGTACAGGGTCAATTATCCATGTTTTCTGGGAATGTAGAAAATTGAAACAAACACTTTTGGAAAGTGGTACACGACCTGACTGTCAAAGTTTTGGAAATTCCGTTGGACATTATACCTATAAGGTACCTCTTTGGTACAGATCTGGACAGGACACTAGACCCCATATCTGTTAAGAGGATTGGCATAATATCATATATAGCGAAGAAATGCATCTTGCTCAACTGGAATAAACAAAGATCTCCAACATTTAATTTGTTCAAAAAAATTCTGAACAAAACATTACAACAGCACACTTATGCTTTAAAAAATAAGGGGGATATCTTTCTGAGAACAATGGAACCCCTTATGGACCGCTGACCATCCGTCTAGCCCGGTTAGATGTGCCTTGACTTGCTATTATTTTATCCTACCTTTTTTTTTTCTTTTCCCCCTGAGTTCTATTTCTCTGTACTGTAAGAATGATGAAAATGAATAAATAAATAATTGAAAAAAAAAAAAAAAAAAATTGGATCAGTGGTGTCTGAAGCGCATTTTACATAATGTAAAGCACAAATGTAAAGAAGCATGTTGCCGAAATCCCGTATTTCTGAACTTCTTCTCCGAGCCTCTCTTAAAATTGTTCCATCTTGACCATTGTCTGCTGTTGACGGAAGTGGACGGATCCCTAACGACACACGTCATGATCGCCCCTGTGATCAACCAAACAAGAGTGCGCGACTTTGTGTAGACTTGCCGCCAAGTTGGGACTTTTGGGCACGTACGCAAGACCTACGCAGAGACCCAAGACCTACGCAGAGACCCAAGACCTACGCAGAGACTCAAACCCTACGCAGAGACCCAAGCGACCAAGAGTCAAATAGCGTCCATTTACATGCAGAGACACGGGAGATAATGCGCGGGACACATGGATGAGGACACAATTGATGCATATACAGAGTGAGCAGGCAATGTGTTGAGAAAGACATGCTTTGGGTGCTTTCGGGGTTGACTTTTGGATGGACCATTGGCTCGTTAGGACTGGATTGGAGAACAGTTGGCAAGATTTTGGTCGGAATCGATCAGGATGATGGAAAATGATGGGAATGGGGAAATAATGAAGTATAAGTGATCCACTCAAAGCATTTCCCAGCGTAGATGGTTGGTTCTGTAATATGTTCTAAAGATATTCTATTCTCCATTATAAGAAGTGCTGGAATGGGGTTTTTTTTTTTTGAGAGACCCTACACAGAGAACTCCGATATATAGCCTACTAGATTAGTCAGCTGCTTTTTTCTCACTCCAGTTCTGCCAAGGTGATACAATTGAAAATAAATCATATGATTTCTGCTTATAGAATATTTTGTTTAGAACACTGGTTCTGTTTTCACAGAGAATCTCAAAGTAGGATACCTGATCTATTCTTACATCTACTCCTTGGTGATCTTCCTTATTCTACATCAAAAAGAAAACTGTTCACAGACTTACCCTAATTCTTTACGAGGCTTTATGAATATTGCCCTATTGTCTTTTACTTTTATGCCACATCGCTATGAATTTTACAAGTAGACAGATAAGATGAAGCTCACCGTATTGACCTTTGTTTCTGAAAAGTATTTCTCTGAATACTTTTTGTGCAGTGAATCTGCCAGTTCAATGATACTTTTTCCCATGAAATCACTAGCACTTTTTGGGCAATGCACTGATGTACACGGGTATACACACACACACACACACACACACACAAACACATCTGCTCACTTCAGAATGGAAATGCAAGGCTATTCAGTTATTGACAGAGGGGTATACTGTAAGTACAGAGGGGGTATATGATACTGCATTGCAGAGGGAGATGTATTTGCATTGGCTCCAGCTAGCTGACATTTAATTTCTTGCCTTTTTTTCCCTTCACAATTACCTCTCACTCAGAATACTTTGGCCATAGCAACTGGCAAAAATCAAAATAAATCACAATAATTTTAATGTCAAACAGACACTCAGGTGTCTCCGAAATGGTTAAACCGTTACGCACATTTGATATAAAATTATTGCAATGAAAATCAGTTTTGAAGGCATCAGCTTAGTTTGATTGATGGTGGTTTTTAAGTAAATAAATAAACTAATTTAAATAAATAAAATAAAATAATTCTTAAAATAAAACGATCTTGGATATGCCCGTGTTTCTGTGTGTAAAAATAAAGATTATTATGATTTACTTTGATTTGCGGCCATTGGGAAAATTCTTCCGGAAACCTGATTTTTGGTGGAACCTGAGCTGGATTGTGAAACGTTAAAATTATTCATCTGGTTTGAATTTGGAATTGCATTAGAAATTAAATTCTCAGAAAAATAAAGTTCTGATTATTCTGTGGCAGAACTGCATTCCCCCTTGAACTGAATGCTGATGCCTTGAATGCTGTTGGAGTGCATTCCGGCCCATCTCCATCACTGATTATAAGAACAATTTTGTATTATAAAACATTACAAATGAACTTCATACCTACTTATAAATCACTAGGTGTATAATACTATATAACATTATGACTGCACTGATACTGTAATGTCCTATAAACACATACTTCATAGAAAGTGTTGCTGAAAAGTCAAGGAAAACACTTTCATGACCAACTGACAGACTGAGGAAGAGCTTGACCCTGTATTCAGCATATCATGAGATATGCATTTCAAAATTTTCCAGTGGCCATATAGGATCTCAATCAGTTTGAACTGCGATCAAATATCATATTTACAAAGATCTTTGCCAATATAAAACATGTATTTTTACCATTCATTTTTGCTGGCAATATTTGCCAAGTTTAAATATGAGCAACAGATTTCTCCATGTAAACAATGTGGATTTGTTTACATTCATAATTTCACTCCTACTGACAGAGTATGTTGTTAGACCCCAATGACTCTGTTGAAGAAATGTATTACCTTCAAAGATGATTGGAAAGTCTTAATGTTTACCCTGTCTATAGCCATCATGGCTGAACAGACAGACAAAAGAGCGCCACCTACAGAAACTCAAACTGCATCAACAGAAAATCCAAGCCCCGCCCACACTGTTTGATTGACAGGTGATCTCTGGGAAGTGCAGTGCAGAAACACCACCGCAATGAGCGCTTCATGACAAAGATGGGGACAAAATCAAAAGAACAAGGATCTAAAGGACTGCCACTTATATGGATAATGGATATGATGTAAAATAGAGGAGTGGTGACCAAAATGAAAGAAAAGATAGAAGTCATTTTTTTATTTTTATGGGAAAGACGACTGCTGTTCCTCCAACCCATACTGAGCAGTGACTCCCGTTATATAGAACACACTGTGGCCCTACACTATATCCTATTTGTCACATATGAAAATAATCCCCATAGAAGCTATATGGCTGCATTTTAAGAGCCTTTATTCAGTTCACATTAAATCCACACCAGCTGACAGCCGCAATTTTAAAAAAACAATCAAGCGTTCAAAGTCTGACACTGTACCAATGTCACTGGCAACCAGTAAGATTTAGTTTGCCATAGTTTCCTTTCCACTGCCAACAACAGCAACTGACACTTTCCCTACGCCTGGTGTGTGTCTGTGTGTGTGTGTGCGTGTGTGCGTGTGTGCATGTGCCATGTGTGTTCATTAGGGTTAAATCCCAACTAATGGGGGTCAAAATTGTCCTTTCAAAATGGGATCTGGTTTAGTCAATGTGGTCCACCTCTGATATGATGATGATGATGATGCAGTTTGATTGATTCCGTGTTTATTGTAAAATTGATCAATACTGGTTGTCTATGGCAGTGGTTCTCAACATGGGGTCCGGGGACCACCAGTGGTCCTTGATGGGGTTTCCAGGGGGTCCCCAGCAAATTGATGAACTGTTAAACTAAACTAAAGAAGTTAACACAGTTAGAGAATGTAGAAGAATGACTGTTTTCATCGTAGTTTCACTGTTATCTCTCTACCTACAATACAGATAGTCGTGGAATTCTGGACAAAATCATATCTAACAATAAAAATATTATCAGATTTGGGTCTGAGAGACTAAATCTGATCAAATAGGGGTCCGTGGCCCTAATGTGGACTAAATTAGGGGTCCGTGATATGAAAAAGGTTGAGAATCACTGGTCTATGGTATGCCTTTAGCTTGAACTGACTCCACAGATTCCACACAAGTATGCATTAATATCTTCTTCTTCTTCTTCTTCTTCTTCTTCTTCTTCTTCTTCTTCTTCTTCTTCTTCTTCAATGGAGAGTTTTAGTGTCCCATGATGGTCTAAATGCTGCTTCAGAGGCTTTCCCACCCTGACA
Source organism: Centroberyx affinis (assembly GCF_046629955.1). Lineage (NCBI taxonomy): Eukaryota > Metazoa > Chordata > Actinopteri > Beryciformes > Berycidae > Centroberyx > Centroberyx affinis. Next base: position 13,843 of record NW_027280241.1, read on the forward strand.
AGAATACCATTCTAAGGGAATCACTGAATACTGAAAACTATTTTAGGGGATTTTTGTCATTAAATGATCCAACTTAAGGATCAGAAAGCATCAGCTATCGGCAGCTTTACTCCAAAAACCCCCGTATCGCTCCAACCCTGGTCTTCATGTGCATTTGATTGTGAATGTGTGCAGGTCTGCATGTCATGGCGGGAGAGAGAGAGAGAGACCGGCTAAATGCGAGATGACAACGCAACCGCCATGGCCCGATACCTGCATCAACAAACCCAATGACAGGCTGCGTTAACAAATCACTAGAGCGCTCGACCTGCTAGTCAGAATCCGCAACGGCCCGACCAAATATGTGCTGCGTTAAAGTCGGGGGAGGGGGGGGTGGAAACGCAGCTGTGGTTCTTGTTAGCCGGGGGGGGGGGGGGGGGGGGCGGTCGGACTGCCAAAACTGTCGGCGGTGTGGGTAAAACAAATCGACTGGGGAAAACGCACGCCGGCTTGACTTTTATTGAGGTTTGTTTACCTCCCGCTCGCTCGATACCCGGCCGCTGTCGACTGAAGGAGAAGTGGAAATTGTAACGGTGTGGGACGAACCGCAAAATGGCAAATTCACTGTGAAGTCGGAGCCGCTCGGGTGTCTTTGTTTTGGACGGAAACTGCGTGGCTGACACATTAGAACCATGTTGTCATGTCATACAGTCAAACGCCTTGCTGTAGGTATCGAGGCTTGCCCTGATATTTAGCGGTTCTCTATTATATAGTCTCAAACTTCATCAGAATGAGCTGGATGAGTTCATTTGCTAAAGTAATTTGCGTCCCCCCCCCTCTCTCTCTCTCACACACACACATCTGTGTATACATGTATGTAACCTTCCTCCTCATGGAAACTAGAAGAGTGTGTGTTTAAAGTGAGTTGCCGCACATGGAGCTTTAGGATTAAAGTGTCTTTTTTCGAGTAGTTTAAAGCTGCAGTAGGATTAACACTTATTTAGAGGTAATAAATAGGGCTGTAGTCGAGACCGCCTTGGTCGAGTCCAAGTCCAGATCGAGTCATTGGTGAATCGAGTCCGATTCAAGACCAAGACCGAGGGGGGTCGAGACCGAGTTGAGACCAAGACCGAGGGGGTCAAAACCGAGTCAAGACCAAGACCGCAAAACGAGTCCAATTCGAGACCAATACCATAGCAATGTGTTATCCAAGGCTACCATTGTAGCATTCCATTTTTGTTTATTGCCTAAAATAGAAGGGAGGTTTCTAAAGACATTTCAACAAAATTAGCATGTTTTGAGCACAAAATGAATTGTAGGCAGCCTGTTTATGTTCATAACATACAGTAGTTGCACCTTTACTTAACTAGAAGTGGATTCATCTATTTCACCTACTTTTTCTTACTGCTCCACAACCACATGCTGCTCTCAGCATTGCTTGACTGAAAATATTCTTACCTGTAATTTAAGAAGGCGAAGACGAAGGAAAAAAGACAGAGAAAGAGAGAGCGAGAGCAGGAGTAACGCTACATACGGACATGGTGAGTTGTTTTTTTGTTTTTTTAGTCATTGGTTGGGTAGTTGGCATATCACCAATCAGCAGTCACTAAACCTTTCGGTGGGCGCATAACTTTATCAACTGTGAACATTGTATCATTCGCTGCTGGTCACTTTCTTAGAACAGATTATAATTATAAAAACAATAATATTATGTAATGTTAATTCATCCGAGACCGATTCAAGACCGAGTCATATTAACTACGAGTCCAAGACGAGACCAAGACCGTCAAAAATCGCTCTCGAGTCCGGACTCGAGTACTACAGCCCTGGTAATAAAAAGGTTATGTGTGTGTGTATGTATGTGTGCCGCTCCAAAACAAAACAGGTAGAAAACTATCCATCGATAATTCTGTCCGTTTTCTGATGGATCCGTGTGGCCATCGCCTCATACTAGCTAACCAGGGATCTGGCTAACGGCACGTAGCCCCTACCTCAAACATGATTTCTCATATTCACAACCATTGCTTGTTGTATTCTCATCATTTTATGCGTGATCAGTAGAGTCAATATTGCATGTGCTTATGTGTCACCGTGTTCACATTCCAAAACGGACATAAATCTATGAAATATTTTCTATTTTCTGATGAATCATTGTGGCTATGTTTGCTAACAGTTCAGTTGCTAACATTAACTAGCGAGCAGCCTAATATTTCAATTTCACAATCTATCTTATTCTCCATAGAAGAGATTAGGGAGCTAGGGAGCTGAGATCACATTAAAATAAACTGTTAATTAATTAAAATGGTAAAGGTAAAGTTCCTTTTTTTTTTTCTTTCTTTTACAAACCGGAAATGTAGAACGCATCACTTCCTGTGTAATTTTCAGCCTATTTTCTAGCCTCATTCAAATGAATGGGAAGTAAAAATCCTAACTACAAACTCGTCCAGCTGCATCTGATCTTGGGGATTAGTTTATATTCTGGTTTTCATGTCGGTCAAGTGCCAAATAACCCCCATGTTAAAACTAAGTAGAATATTGCTTTAAGGTGGACCTGACCAGGGCCAGTCCCCAGTCTTCCTCTGTTTATCCCCATATAAAAGCGGCCAGCCAAGGTCTCCTGGCTTCAGCTGTCTGTATATTTCTTGGAGGTAGTGAAAGCTTGGCCTCTGCTGTGCCTGTCCCTCTGCCAACATTACATTGACAAGTCTTATCTGGGACGATAGATGGATCCCATCAATTGTAATCATTTTATTTTTAAGATGACAGACGTCCTGTCTGCTTCATGCCAGGGTATTCTCCGAGCTGTGAGCTGCAGATGTGCTGCGTGTGTGTGTGTTTGTGTGTGTGTGTGTGTGTGTGTGTGTGAGCTTGAGAAAGAGAGACTATAACACGAATACATGCCAAAGTTGTCCGCACTCACACCTCCTGAGCTGTTGAGTCCATTGCAGCCTGAGGAATGTGTGTATGTGTGTGTGTGTGTGTGTGTGTGTGCGCCTATGAGGAGAAGCTAAAGAGCAGAATCCTCCACAATAGTCGGATTAAGTGTCACCTCTTTCAAACGTCAACAGTGAGTCGCACACTGAAGCCACACACACACACACACACACACACACACACACACACACACACACACACGCTAGAACAGTGAGCTCTTCATGTCTTGGCCTGGACCTCCGGACTAGTGGGAGGTAACACTAAACAAACACAGACTTACCTGGACAGGTAACCCGAGAGGAGACCCACCTTGAACCCCCCCTGCACCCCCTCACCGCCACCGCCACCCCACATCCTGCCCCAGAGCCCCTACAAGAGTCCCATAACCATTAGCAGTGCTACTGGGCCTCAGGGTGAGTGTTGGTGTGTGAGTGTGTGTGTGTGTGTGTGTGTGTGTGTGTGTGGGTTTTAGAGAGGTTCTTAATGGAGCTGAGGAGTTAAAAGGGAGAGGATGGGAGGAGAGGGGAAGGAGGGAAAGAGGAAGGGATGAGGAGTGATTGGTGAGGTGTGAAGACGAGATGATCTGGTTGGACAGGTGATCTATGGCCACAGCAAAAAGGAAAAAAAAAGCTTAGGAAAAAAAGAGACTAAAAGGGTTTGGTCTGTCTTTGTCAGTGTTCTTAACATAGAGAGGGTGAAGGTGAGAGCCTGAAGGTGAGAGACCAGAAGATTGCAGGTTCAAATCCCACGACCTGCTGGGTAAACCTGGGTGGGGAAAGTGAATTAGTAACGCTCTACCCAACGGCATGGCTCGTTTTTTTTAATACAACGGAGTTCTATGGCTGCTGGGACATGGCTTTAGTGGGCATCGGCTACATGGACGAGACTTGTTAGCAAAAGAAATTCACTGCTGATTTTGTTATTTTCATAGGATTTGTTGACGGTAAGAAATGCATTAAAAACAACTTCTCCTTTAAAGCTACACTTGATTTTTATGTAAAAATCCAGCCGTTTTCATCCATTTATATCACAAAGTGGGGATGCAACGGAGAAGAATTTCAGAAGAGAAATTCTGGTGTCGCTATGGTCACTGGTGGGAAATCTTCTCCACACAGAAAGTGACAAAACAAAGCTTGAGCATAAAGTACAAAAGTGTCTCCTAAGTGGCAGCGAGCATCCCAGAGAAAGCTGGACTCACCAACGATAGCTAAACGTCTTTACCACCTCCACCCCACCACACACTAAGAAGAACACATGTAGTTTACTGATGTCACCTCAGAGGATTTCTGGGTAATGAAGTCCTTCAAACTTTCAAAAATGAAGTCTGAAGTTACCTGGTGCAGCTTTAACCTCCAACGGCTCCAGTGGAGCAGCTCGGTGGCCGACAGTAGTTAAACTGTCAAAAGTAAAAAAAAATGAACAAAACTTAAAATAAAAATATCTACTGTATATACAATATATATCAAACTTTATGCCAGAATCAAGGTGGGAGCTTCCCTTCAAAAATGGTTGAATATACGTATGTTGGACTAACAAAAAATACTTATGTCACCCAGGGAAAGAGAGATTGTTTCCCTGGGTGATATGATCTTTCCCCATGCTAAAAGGATGAGAGGACAGTCAGTTCAAAGTAGATTCTTTTAGTTAAAACTAACCCTAACCCTAAACCTAAAAATAAAATGCATAAACAAAGTAAAAGTTAAAAGTTAAAGTTAAATTAGGTTCAGTTACTATTCGACTAAACATTAGAATGGGCAAGACTCATGGATTTAAGCAACTTTGGCGGTATGATGATTGGTGCCAAACTGAAACAGCAGCCCTCCTGAGTTTGGTGCTAGAGTGTCTAGAGTTTACCAGCAATGAACATCCAGTCAGCCAAAACAACTTGATGAGAGGTGGTCCAACCTTGAGGTGGATGGTACGGTGGCCCTGAGGGTCAAAAAACAACATTTCACAAAACACAACGACATTTCACAAAACACAACGACATTTCACAAAACACGACATTTCAGAAAACAAAACATTTCACAAAACACGACATTTCACAAAACAACATTTCACAAAACACAACATTTCACAAAACACAACAACATTTCAGAAAACACAACGACATTTCACAAAACACGACGCCATTTCAGAAAACACAACAACATTTCACAAAACACAACGATATGTTTTTGTGACGTGTTTTGACCCTCAGGGCCACCGTAGGGATGGACTACAGCAGCAGAGGACTCACTCCTGTCAGCTAACAAGAAACCGAAGCTACAGTGGAGATAACTGAACAATTTAATCTTTCTGTTGTGACATGCTCATGGCAGGGTAACATAACCTGATCTCAGACAAATAGATGAAATGGAAATGACTTGTTAACACCAAATTACATGTTGGAGGCACGGAATGTGTTAAAGTTCTGTATTCCCAGCCCAAAACAGTTACGTGAAGGAGGCACGACTATAAACAGGAAATAGTGTCACACTGAAGTAGTAGGTGGATGGGCGTATGCGTTTTCCTGCAATGGCAACAACCCAGGTTCACTTCCCAGCTTGTACAAAGGAAATATATACAATTGTTTGTTTTTTTTGCTCAAATTTTTCTTATTAATGACCAAAGCCTTTCCCTAATCTTAAATATATTGTGTAAAACAGGATTCCCCTTGCCTCTTTGATTATAAAGGAGTTGGATGGTCTATCTAAACATGGTGAAAGTATAAAAATGCACGGTCGCCAACTCACAATCCAAACACAATCCATATTAGAAAAGCGAGCCTCTAAACAAGCCGTTGGGACTTCCATAACTTTGTGGCGTCACAAAGGTTCGCTCATTATCATTTTTGTAAGAAATAATAGACTAACAAAGTTTTTTTTTTCAAAGCGGTTGAGCAGTTGTCATTGTTTATTACCGGAGAGTTTTCCCTACCTGTAGCTGCCGGGCCGCGGCGTCTCACGTTTCACTCTTGACACGGTTAGCCAATCGGAACAGAGGGGTCGTTACTATTAATGAGCCTTAAAGACACAGCGACAGAAACAGCCTGTTTTTGGTAAGGCTCAGTGAGATGCTGGAAAATGAACGTGTAAAAATGGATTGAGAGTGTTTTTGGTTCATGACACCACACACACAGCTTTGAATGGACCTCAAGACAGAAAATAAAACACTGGGAAGTGGAGAATATGGGATCTTTAACCCACATTGTTTTAGTTGCCTAAACTTAACCATTAGTGAAAACTGTGCATAATGACGGAATTGTGTCTTGTTTACTCTATGGAGCCTACAAATGGCTTTTTTGGAGATATTTTGATGAACCCCGTTGCCTCTTGTTAGCAGCAAGAGGCAACGGAGTTTGCTGTTTCAACCGACAGCTGACTCAGGAGTCGGTATTCTCTGTGGGTCCAAGTACTACAGATATGTAAGAGACAAATTATATATAGGTCCAAAATTGCCAAACTTATCCTTTAAGCTCCTTAGTACCAATAGAGCATCATTGGTACTAAGCACATAAATACACACACGCACACACACACACACTGCATGTCAGCACTCGAATTGTAGCTGTGCTGGCAGATGTAAATTCAACTTTTTTTTTTTACTAAGATAGCTCAGCCATACATTGAAGCTGTATGACTTTTTCTGGTAGATGTCTTAAGGATTATGTGGTCTGAACACAGCTAGAGTGCATCAATCTGACCACCATACATTAGCAAAAATTTACGCACAGTGAAACACAAGGAGGGCCCTACTCCTAAACTGCATGTCCTATGGGAAAGAAGATAGGTTAGAGCATCCTACTAGAAAATACTGTTCACACTACTCGGGAACTTGGTAATGGGCTCTGATTTCTCTGACTTCCTGAACTCTGACCAACAAGAAAAAAGCTGCAGTCAAGTGTAGGGAATGATATATTAATTTCAACTAAAACTAAACAAAATAAACAGTTTTCATTGTGCTTTATTTTCCACAATTCCACAATTTCCACAGGTCCACAATTTCCTAATAATTTCCTAGAAAGGAATTGTTAATTTCTTAGGAAGTTTCCTGGAAAGAACCATGAAATGATGTAGTAGTTATACAGAAAATGTCAGGTACTGTCAATTTCTAAAAGAATCGCCTGGAAAGAACTGCAAAACTATAAACTATTTATTGGAAAAATAATAGGCAGAGGTCAATTATCATAAGTCATTATTCATATAATTACATAATATAGTTATTTGTTGAATTCTTCATTAATTTTAGTTAATTTGTAACTTTATTGTACTACATAATTTCATCTGTCTTGGAACCAACAGAAGAACTTGGAGGAACTTACCAACTACCAACTACCATTGAACTCTTTCTCTATTTTCCCTATAATTAGAACAAAATTTCATGGTTCTTTCCAGGAAACGTCCTAAGAAATTAACAGTTCCTTTCTAGGAAATTATTAGGAAATTGCAGACCTGGAAAATAATAAATTCATGCGTGTTAAGTGTAAAAAAGCTGAGCAACCAAAGTCTACAGAAAGCTTCGGTTATGGTGCCTTGCCGGGCCTCAAATGAGTTCCAACGCCTCAAAACTTCCAAACCATTGCTTTTAACCATCAAGTCATTCCCACAGTCATTCCCATGTCACAATAAATGCTGCGTATTGACCACATTCTGTCTCTATCGAGCCGAACCTGAAGCCTGATCGTGCTTTTTGAGTTCCAGGCGCTGAGCCCCTGCTTGTGGGCTGTGGGAGAACAGGTGGGCATAGCTTCTGTCAAACAGAGAGAGATTGATGGAGTGGGTTAGAGCGCTGGCCGGGGGTATTCTCTTACAGTAATGGCAGAGAGAGAGACAGCTGGGGCAGCACACATTGGACTCTGTGTGTGTGCATGTGCGTGCATGTGTGCATATTTGTGCAGTAGCTTGTATCTGCGCGTATGCGGAGATGCATTGTGTTCCTCCTGTCTTCTGAAATGACAGAAGACTCGGGAGCCGTGAGACGCTGAGGCTGAGGTGGTGTGAATGAGGTTTAGCCGGCTATATTGGGCCCATAATGGCCTTTTATTAAATATCAGATATCAGCCAGTCAGTGTCGTCCACTTCTCATATGATGGAGGTTCTTCCCTGACCATAGCTACATAAACAGTCTGTAAACCCTGACACATTTCTAACGCTACCTTGCTATTGTCCAAGGCAAGTGAGCAACTTAGTGTCTACCTCATTCCCTGGCTGTAATGTGCCATATAATGACGCTAACTACCTAGACTAAGTTAAATAGCTTAGTAGCTATAAGTACTAAAAAAACTAAACCCAATTCTCAGTGATGGTCTCATTTTTCTACAGCCATTATACTTTAATTTGGGAATGATATACTCAGGTGTTCTATGTGCTTTAAGGAGCTGCCAAGCCTAAAAGAATTTCATTTGTCTTGGTTTCAATGGAGAGTTTGAGTGTCCCATGATGGTCTAAATGTCTTATGAAAACTCTAAGCCATATCACATGAGTGTCTACTCTTAGTCTGTTAATGATAGTGTTTGTGTATACTTGCATGTATTATGAATGAGTATTCTTGGTGTGTGTGTGTTTATGTGTGTGTTATGACTATGACTGATTCTTTATACTTGTGTATCAGATGGGTGTTATGGGATGCACTGTTGCCAAGTACTACGTTGAACTATGTCTCAGTTTTTTACTATGTCTAAACTTATTTATAGATACATTCAAATTGTGTATTTTACATTATTTTTTTGTAATATGCTGCCTGGAGAATGCCACTTTTCAAGCCCCTGGAGGGTTTTTAGGCAATTCTCCTTCACATTCACTTGCAAATTATATATTGTATCCTTTTCTTTTAAATTTTTATATGTGTGAATAAAGAAACAAATAAAGAATAAATGCTCAGAGGTTTTTCCTCCCTGACAAGAATACAATTCTGGGCAAAACACTGAATACTTATAATTTTTTGGGCATGAAAATAGTCGAATGTGAAGATATTGAATGTTGGCACAAAATAGCTATCGGCAGCTTCAACAGGAAAGTATAGGTATTGTTATTGGCCTTCAAAAAACCATATCTGTGTGAACCTCTAACCCAAGGCTACTTATTGTGTTCCATCTACATCATTTACCCAAAAGGTTAGGCCAAAATGAATCCAGATCACGACACTATTTGGGAAAATTGCCCCTGATTCATGAAGCTTGCTACATTATTATTGATCAAAAACTTTCTCTGAAGGAAAGCATTTTGACCTCATTCACACAGGAGATGCAATTAACGAAGCGAGGGAATGCAGTTTAAGCCATGATTTTGTAAGATAGAGATTTGTGTTCAGGCACTTTATAACTTTTGGTGTGAAAAAGAAAAAGTATTCAAACAATTTGTAGTATTCAGCCGTCAACAAGGGCAGCCTTATGCCACACAATGCTGCTCTATCATCCTGTTAATCAAAGAATGACTCAAATTCTGTTCCCTTTTCAGCTAATCGCCTTCATTTTGAGATACCTGTGCGCTCCTGTATGGGGGATAAGCTTGTTGATGTAAAATTCTTTGCCATTGTGTGTGCGCGCGAGCTGCGGAGTTGCGGAATAGAAGACGAGCCAGGAAGGTCATAGACGATTTAATTCACTTTTTTTTTTTTGGGACAATGGATAGAGTATAGTTCCCAAACAAACTATGGTCTTGTTCAATTTGTGCGATTGCAAGAAAGCGGAGCCCTCACCTAGTCTTCCGGCTGAAAGAAACACCCGAAAGGGCTCAGATGTCGGAGTGATAGCGGCTGGCTCGGTATTGGAACCTTGACTGATACTGAAACACAAATGAGGCTGGATTCAGTAGAGGATCTTGAGCCTACTGTGTGTCATCACTGAACAATTCAACTGTGAGTCTCCTATGATATGAAAACACTCGACTCAACAACTTCAGCACAATAAAATAACGATAAAAAAGAAACTTTGGCCAGTGTTGGGGAAAGTTACTTCTGAAACTAACTAGTTATTTTACTTCATTACTTGCCCTAAATAGTAACTAGTTATGTCACTAAGTTAGTCTTTATTAAAAGTAACGCGTTAGAGTACTTTCACGTTACCCACGTAAAATCATGCCTTCAAAATACGTCCTCTGCTGATGTCATCACTCGGGCTAATCAGGCCATGGTTGGGTCGTGATGTAGAAAGCTGACTTTGCCGAGTCGACCAATCGTCTTACGTTTGGGGCAGGGGGGGGCGAACCCTATAGTACCGCCAGCCAATCAGAGCAGTGGCTGTTTCTAGCTGCTAGAAATGCCTCAGAAACGAACTCTTTATTCTTTTCTCTGTGCTAGAGAAGAAATTGCCAAACATATTTGTGAATTCTTTTCACTTAAATAGACTCATAGACTCAAAGTAATGAGATGAAATTGTAGGAAAAGTGAAAATTGCCCCCTCCTTGAATTGATTTGTGGAGAAATGCCAAAATTTCTATGCTTGATAATATTTGTGTAATTAAGTCTGTCGAAGCAACAGCTTCTCCGAGCATTTGAAGTTGTAACAGAAAATCGATTGTTTCTTTGACATCAGAGCTGACCCTGTAACAAGCACTTGTACCAAGAGGAAATATTTTAATTTTCAGTCAAGAGGACTCATGGGTGCCTCTCACATCTGATAATAACAATAAAGATGGGTCTGACTCAATGATGTTAGCCTACATAGCATATTCATTCATTAATTCATTTCACCTTTTTATCTATCGGAAACCAATGTTTTTCACAACCTTGTGCAACGGTTGTAAAATCCATGGGTACACAGAGCAAAAAAAAAAAAAAAAGCTACCTGTGCTGTGTGTAGATTTAGAGGAGTGTATAAAAACCCCAGTGCTGTGCAATATAGTCCAGTCAAGGGCAAGTCACATAAGCTATGCTTTAATCAAAAGAAAAATGCACTCAATTTAAGCAACAATGTTAAAAAAAAAAAAAGCATCCAAGAGTAAACTTTAGAGAAAGTTTACCAGTGTCAATTATAATCTACCATCATTCTGCATTCAAATGCCTGGACATTCTGTCCATTGCAGTTGTAATTGAAACACACAAAGCACTGACATAATGGTGCAATAAGAAAGATTTTTGCTGCCCCATAGCACAAAATGAGAATAATATATCTGTGGGGAGTTGATAATGATGTTGATCAATACCGATGACTCAAGGATTACTTGGCCAGCTGCTGAGTTTTCTGCCTTTCAAAACTCACCCCACACACACACACACACACACACACACACACACACACACACCTAGTGACATTCTCATCTGCGCAGCGATGGAGGACGGTGCTACCAGCGAGGGACCAGCATCAAAACACATTTCAGCTCCGAAGACTAAAAAGCCTAATTCTCAAGCCAAAAAAAGCAATTATTATTGTTCTGCAAGGTGATGTATTACCTCTTCAATACACGTTTCTGTTGGAATTCTGCTGTAATTAACTAGCTTACTCCTCTCTATAGTCCCAGTTTGACTTTATTATTTTTGTGAATTACAGGCCACCATAAGCTGTAGAGACCTGTCGATGTTGTTGCAGTTGCTACTGGTTGCCGATAGAGGGCGATAAAAGTCACGGCTTACTTAAAGCAATATTCCACTTAGTTTTAACATGGAGGTTAGTCAGCACTTGACTGCCATGAAAACCAGAATATAAACTAATCACCAAGATCAGATGCAGCTGGACGAGTTTGCAGCATTCAGATTTTTACTTCCCATTTATTTAAATGAGGCCAGAAAATAGCCTGAAAACTGACATTTAACACGTTGGAGAACAGATTCAACAACAGATCCTGCTTTTAAGACAACAAAGCAGTCCTGGATCCTTCATCATTTTGCATTTCTATTCTTGGTTTACATTAAAATTAGTATTTAAAAATAAAAGTAGATCCGGTCTCCCAAACAGGAACTATCTTTCCTAAATGGTATCCCTCCGCGATGTTCTTTTCTCTCAATAAAAATGCTATTTGGTGAAATTATGTTCCAAAACGTTGGACCAACAGTCAGTTGAAAATCACAGTAGTGGGATCTGTCACTGAATCTGTTCACCAGCGTTTTAAATGGCAGTTTTCAGGTTATTTTCGTGGCTCATTCAAATGAATGGGAAGATGTATGACAGATGTACGAAGCAGCGGCAATTGCAGCTCCACCTTCATGCTATAGAAACACATAGAAACACATATTTTCTACATACATTTAGGTACTTTAATGGTATATAAATATGTGTACATACAAGTGAGTAAAGGTATAAGTAAAGGTATTACAACATACATTTTTTCTCAGATTAATGCATTTGTACAAACATATGTACATACATGCTAGGGTAAATAATACACTCATCTGAGCATAATCGTCTCACTTTTTTTTATACATTTACTGTTATTACCAATTGTTTCTCTTTGTTTCCCCTTTATTTATCTATTATTATCTATCATTATTATCTATTGGGAACCCATGGATTTACATATCATGCCAATAAAAGCACGTTGGGATTGAAAAGAGAGAGACAGTGTGTGTGTGTCTGTCTATAAACATAACACGGAAGAGAGAGAGGGGGCTTGAAAGAAAGAAAGGGAGATTTCCTTCTGAAATGAATAAACCCCCCCAAAAACACTCATCTTCAGCATTTATGCAGTCACCTGTTCATCTTAACGATCTGCACTGTTAAACAAATAATACATCTGCTGCCGCTAAGTAGATGGCTGATACCCACATGGAATTTACAGTGTACACGATTAGAGCAAAATCTGAATTTTTTTTTTTTTTTTTTTTTTTGCTTGGTCACACAAAGGAAAATGACATGAAACCTTGAGTGATGCAGTCACAGAAAGAGGCCATTCTTTCCCATTTAAGGAGAGGGAAAAAAAAAGTGAAGTAAAATGGTTATTTTACCGTGTTTGTCACAGTAGTCCCTGTCCTTTTCTCGTTGGTGAATTTCAATGAACTCTCCAGTTTCAAGGATTGTGCGTTCAATAGGATGGCCCGCTCTCAGTTTGGGGACCCTCATGAACCAAATCTAACACAATGCAATACTTTTAAAACAGATTCAATAGAAGACATTACTATAACCTTTTCTCATTCTTGGAAGGGGCCCTTGACATCTATATAACATCTATGAAGATCTGCCAAAGATGAATTACTTCTATGGTATAACAACAGCAATTGCAGATTCATGCACTGTGTTTAAAAGGCACTATGAAGGAGAGGGGATTTTGTCATTTTCAGCTAATTCAAAGTTTACAAAAAGTTTGTAAAGGGAAAAACTGTGCGATATTACACCATTTATCCGGTGAGTACTGGCACCACATCTCTTGAGGCAGTATTATCCACTGTATTATGCATGTTACTGCAACTTTCTTTAAAGCTGCACCAGGCAACTTTGCACTTTGGCGGTTCCAAGTGGCGGCAGCAGGCAACTGTTTGAAAAACGTGAACTTTGATAGCCAGAAATCCTGCCAGGTTATGTCAGAAAACTGCACTCATGTTTACCAACCCGGTCGGTCTATGATGCTTTATATCAGTGGTTCTCAACGTGGGGTCTGGGGACCACCAGGGGTCCTTGAGGGTGTTCCAGGGGGTCCCCAGCAAAATGATGAATTGTTAAACTTCACCATTATTCCATTTATAAGAATTAGAGAATGTAGAAGAATGTTTTAACAGCTCCACTGTTATCTCTCTACCTACAATACAGATAGGCATGGAATTCTGGACAAAATCATATCTGACAATAAAAATATTCTCAGATTTGGGTTTGATCTCATCAAATGGGGTCTGTGGCTCTGATGTGGACTAAATTAGGGGTCCTTGATATGAAAAAGGTTGAGAATCACTGCTTTATACCAAAGACTACCAAAGGGACGAGAGAGGAAAAGATCTAATTTGGATTTCACTCTACAGCATCTCAATTAGTGGAGATGGGACGCTGTTCTTGCAGCTCCACCTCATGATTTAGGCTGATAAGACGGCTGGATTTTCACCTAGAAATCTATAGTGCAGCTTTACAAAAACAATAGGAGGTCTGTCACTCAATTTTCTTCACTGGATGTAAGTAGGCAGGACAGAAGACCAACATCTTGACCTGAACCCTCTACTTGAGCACATCAATAAGCTATTAAGAAGTGAACCTAGGCATTTGTGACAAATGTGATTACAAGGCACTATTATCTACTATTCTTCCAACCCACCAAGGTCAGTCTAATGAAATTTCTAATTTTCAGGGAGGCATAGCCTATTAGTCATCATAGATGTTTTTCAACCATCTATTCAGACATTAATCCCCTTTGTGAAATGTTCTGCAGCTGGAATCTCATTTTGTTTCTGTGGTATCAGTTTGTGAAACTGATATCATGAATAAATTTTATTTGCATAGCACTTTTCATGATACTCAAAGACACAAGAAACCAGACCTATACATAAACATTTAAAACATCACAAGGAATTAACACAGTCCACAATATTGACACAGTATTTAGACGTATTTAGTGCCATTAATTAATTAATATTTTGATTGTGTCTTTGATTGTTGTATGTCGACCTTTTGTTATTTTTATCTAAGGCTACAATGGAAACAAGTGTTTTAATAATCTCCAGGTTCAAATATTTTTTTGTTTTTGAAGGTAGATACTGATATTTTTGTATCAAACCTAATATCTAACTCTGTCAATATATTTGAATTGTTTTTCTTTCATGCATTTTTCTATTTCGGATTGATTGATTGATTGATTGATTGATTGATTGATTGATTGATTGATTGATTGACTGACTGACTGACTGACTGACTGATTGATTGATTGATTGGCTGATTGATTGATAATTCCTGACCTTTGGCAAAAAGCCAATACAAATTTAAATTGGATTTTGCTTAATATACCAGAGGTAAAAGTAACACTCAGAATTGTAGATGTATTTCTGAATCCCTTGAACCAATTGCCCCATGCAAATCACCCAAGTTGTATCATGCTGTATCATTCTCACTCACGACTTTGGCCGATGGAACACAAATCATCCATTAACACTGAGTATTATGTTGGAACTGGGGATGTCATCATGAACAGATCCATTAACGACTCCACGTCCTTGACAACTCTTTCTCGCCGGCTTCAACAGTTCCATGTGGGTATTTGTTCTCAATTTCTTTTGACATGCTGCAACAATACGAGATTTTCTTTTACAAGCTTCTCGTCTCCCATTGTTTATTCAGGTGTAGAAAACTGAAAAATCTGGTGAGAAAATAATTTTGAGGGGTACAGTTCCTCAAGGTTAGTAATCAATAGTACCCTCTGCAGGCCAATTCCTAGTATTACAGTATACAGACTTAGTCCCAAGCAGGGACCCATATTGGAATTTGATGATTTAGTATTGAATTGTAACTGTCTACACTGTATGTGGGGAGATAATAGTGGGAAGAGTGAAACCTGTGATAGCAAATATAATCGTTCTTATACATTCTCTAATGGGGATCTAATTGGGAGAGTGAGGAGCTCCTGGAACCCCCTCAAGGACTCCTGGAACTGCCTAAAGGGCCCCATGAACCCACTAGAGGACCCCTAGAACCTCATCAAGGACCTCTGGAATCCCCTCAAGGACCTCTGGAATCCCCTCAAGGGCCTCTGGAACCTCCCGAAAGACCCCTGGGGTACTCTGGCCGCACGCCACATTGAGAACCACTGCCAGTACGATGATCTGAACTAGTGGGGAAGAGTGTTCATTTATTTTGTATTCTGAAAACAAAAAAGTAGACTGATGTACATTTTTGAACATCTAAATGAATTTTTTATTTAGGGGACAAAGGCATCCGGAACCCCCTAAAGGACCCCTAGGGGTCTCTGAACCCCAGTTTGAGAGCTACTGCCTCACTCATTTTGTATTCTGAAAACTCAGAAATTAGTCTGTGGATAATTTGTCCATAGAATATACTGTATGAAGCCTTATTAAACATCTAAATGAATCTACTTTTAGGGGGATGTGCACTGCAGATGCCATCTCTTGACTGACAACCAACTCTAAATCAATGTTTTTTTTTGTTGCAAAGAAAATGGAATAAATTGTCAGCGCTGAACATTATTTACCAGGTCCTACCATTCACCTAGCTGTCTAAAGTAGGTTGTTTTGTAATAATATGTTTGCAGTTGAGGGCATTGGTCCCCTCTGGCTGAAGATTAACCGTCTATATTGATCTCAAACTGATCTAGATCACACAGTATTCATCAGTAGAGTGAAACGCAGGCCTGCATTATAGCAATGTTAGCCTTGGTCTACACGCAATATCATTAAAGATGCCTCTCACTCTCATTTATTCCTGTTAAAATCCAATCTTTGACCTCATACAAGCCATTGTGCTGAGAATGACTCTGGACTACAGTGCAGCGATGAAGAGACTGAATCAGCATGTTGATAAGAAAACACAAAGGGCCATATGATATCAAAAGGGGTCAAAGCTCAGGAACAGTTTCCCAAATCTATTGTGTTAGGGGTAAAAACTGGAAAAGTCTGGAAAAGACAGTGCAGGAAGCCTATGGGTGCATCTCAATACAGATGAAGTGCCTCCTCATCACCAAAGGCCGATCTTCTCTCTTCTCCACAACGGATGGTGTTTCATAACAGGAACAAGGTAAGAAGGAAACAGCAAATGGTACAGTATAAAATATTTTATGGCTCCATCCCAGTCCGACACATCAACGAGAGGAGTAAAGAAAAGGATGTAACTGTGTACTATTGAGATGCGTCCCAAAGTGTGTTCCAAATCTTCCTGTAGACAAACAAGGTTTTTGACCTGTGGGCTCTTTTGCTGTCCTTGTCCGGCCAATGATTGACTGATGATTGAGCTCTACCTTATTTGTCTTCCTGACATGCTAAAAAGAGCCCAATAACATACCAGGTGGCACCTCTGTAAGTTAGTTGACTATGCACTGCTAGTCAGGGCCTCATCATGGACCTGTACAAAGCAACTTTCCTCCTGGGCACCCTGATCTGCACTGGTAAGATACATCTGGAAAGATACAACGTCATCTTTGACAGAGGATTGTAGACAGTATTGACATTATGAACCATAAGACTCAGTGTTATCAGAAGTAAGACAGACAGTAATTTGCTTTATCGCGAGGGCAAGTCATCATGACGAGAATATCCAAGGCCTGTATGGTGTGTTCAGCGCCTTCTGGCATATCTAGGGCTACGCTTACACGTGTCATTTCAACGCAACTTTCATCATTCAATCACGCCAGATCATGTCTGGTCACTTAGGCCGTGGTTACATTTGTCGTTTCAGTGCAACCTTCACCATTCGATCATAGCAGGGTGTAGAGACAGCAATCTGTTTTTCAAAAACAGACACTGAAGTGGTCAGGCTCACACTGTGAACTGAATTCTACATAGTCTGGTTGCGATCCAGCCGCAAGGCTCAGCAAAGAGATGGAGAGGGACAGCAGGAGAAAGTAACGCAGACACAGATATTAAGAAATTCTGCCTCAGGAGATGCATAAAACTCATTTCATCACATCAGGCCAAAAGTAGATGCACAGCAGTCTGATGTCATAAAATCCGATCTTTACAATCGCATCTCAAAAATCGCATTCGTTGCCAGGTGCAACCGTAGCCTTGGATTGCTGACCAGCACATTTATTATAACCTGGAAAGCAAAACTGCATCTGGCTCAGTTTTGACCATGGTTACACTTGTCTTATCGATGCTACTTTTACCATCTGATGATGCTCCGATTCATCTATTCTGAACATGCATTAAAGGTCCTGTATTGTTCGGTTTTCATGATTTTGTTTGCCAATATACTATGGCTCAGTAATGATCTTCATTAAGTTCAAGTTCAAATTCTGCAGCCTGGCCTGATTGGAAGGATTTCAGTAACTGGACCAATCAGGACCAGCTGTGATGTGTTTCCTAGAGTTAGTCTGAAACTGCCTGTAAAAAGGGGTAGATTTTTATAAATGCAATAAGTTAAAATTTAACCTCTCAAACAAAATCACATTTAAACAATGTCTACATTAATCATATGTATGATATATGTATATACATAGAGGAAAATTTGAAATCTGACCATAGGGCCCCTTTAAGTAACCTGTCCTGGCAACTTCCTTTCCAGAGGCAAGGCAATAAACGCTAGTTAATCAGTGTGTGTTAATCAGTTAAACAATGTGATGTTATTCCATTATCCACAATATCAATTTATGTCATGAACAGGCTTTATTACATTTTCAACTTACATTTTATTACAGTTTGACAAGTTATTACATTATTGGTTGGTTATTACATTACCAGTTGCTACAAGCCTTCACTATACTTACTGTATACTGAATGTACAAATTACTCAGCTCTTATAAATGAATGAGTTGTTGTTCAGTTTCCCTTTGAATTCTAATTAATCAATATCAATATAGTAGGTAAGTAGGTGAGTAGGTACACTAACTGCTAACATGTCATTCAACAGCAAATAAAGAGATAGATAGAAAAATAGAAAAACATGTTCCATGCAAACACTTGGTCAGCCTCTAATAATGCATTGAAGCAATACTGTTCATGATTTCAACTTTAACTTTTGTTGATGGATATCTGGCATTAGTTCTTGGCAATGCATTTCAATGGGCATTTTACTTGTGACCTGATTCTTTAGTATGGGGTGGCACACTGTACATTCATTGCTCAATGATTGACCTGATGTCCTTGAACAAATGAGCCCAGAAAGATCCTCCTACTGCCACTAAACATTTAAAATGGGTGTTTCATGTAATTTTACCACTGAACGATTATCTGAACGATTTTGATTTTGAATTCCTTTCCTTGTTCAGGGCCTCAACATAAAAGTCATTTAATTTACTAAACACAATATAGTTCCAGTTTTGTGTGAAAAGCAATTGGACCCCAGCTTAAAAGCCCACTGAGATGCAATGTATAATATAGGTTGAGCTGTGTATTAATTAATGGTAAAGCTGAAAGAATCATGATCCAGATTCCTTAGAGACATTTTGAAAGTCCAATCAATCCTAAAGGAGAATTTTTTGTATCAGGCATTCTTGAAGTAGGGCTTTTTTTCATTGGGTACTACAATTTTGATAACGTTTTGATGAGTACCTAATGAAAATCCTTCCATTTTTTTTTTGCCATATCACATCATGTTTTACCTATGGCAGAGCTACAATATAATTTCCTGAATTACATCAGTTCAGTGTTTTCTAACCCTGTTGTGTATTTGATGCCTTGATGACTCATCTGTTAATGGACGGGTTCATGTGGTTTCCCGTCATCACAGTACAAACAAATTAGGCCACGCAGTTTCTCAATGCTAGGTAAATATCTCATGCATGTAACATCTCATATCCCATGCCTGTAACTGTGTAAGAGATTTGCACATAGAATCCAGGAAGATAACATTATGTACTGTCAAAATTATAGGATGTAGGTGTTTCATCATAAAACTGCCCTGAACAGTAATTAACAGCTGAAAAAGGGGGTTTCATCCCCTTTTAATATTTAATATATATATATACTCTCTTCAGTAACGGTTATTAAGACAAGCATATCAAGTGACTGAAAATTAGCTCTTCATTAACTTGATAATAGGAAAGAAGAAGTGGATGCATCTCAGTATATTTTTCGTCTCTCTCAAATGTATATAAATGTATATATGTATGTATACTGTAGGTTTAAGCGTATGTGTTTATTTGTGTGTGTGTGTGTGTATACATTCACTATTCCTCCCCTTTTTTCTATTCTTTTGCATCCCCCTTTTAATTTTTATATTTGATTTTTGATTAATGTACTTGTCTTATTATACTTTGTCATTTCTTTAAACATATTTATTACATATTTTATTTTATTCATTTATTTATTTGCTTATTTACTTTGGATGTATCACACTGTATTTTCTCTGTATTCGTCTGTATTTTTCGTTTTTCTGTGCAATCATCGATTTTATCATTTGATATTACAGGATGATGACGCGCAACTTTGTTCTTCACTTGTTTCTTGTGTGGAAAAGGAAAGGATTTTTAAAAAAAGAGTATCAAAACATAATGGGAAAGAAGGAAAATATATGTTCAGATGGCAAATTGAGTTTTTCTCCCTCACTGACAAAGTGGATAACAATAAAATAAGGAACATGTTCAGGTACTGATACTACTAGAACTAAACTTCTTAGATTATTCAACGTACATGGTACCTTAGATTTACAGAAAATATAAAAACCCCAAAACCTGAACCCCAGTTTTGAGCTTGCCATGACAAAAAACTGTCCCTGTGGATTTGAAAATAAATCATATTATATGTTTTGTCCCCGATTCCAGTTGGTGGTAATGCGCTGGATAACTACGCCAAAACAGAGGGAGCGTGGATCCTCTCCCTGAAGAAGAGAGAGTACTCTGTAAACACTGTGGCTGAGTGTGCCGTCAAATGTAACACTGAAACAGCCTTCACATGCAAGTAAGTTCCCATTTTTTTAATATCCAGCTTTCTATTTGACGCTAGGCTTTCCAGTCTGATGCTGGTTGTGTTTCCACAGATCTTTCATGTACATAGAGAAGGACCAGGAATGTTGGACGGCAGAACAAAACTCCAAAACAGAGTCCATCCTGCGCAGGGCCAGCGCAGCTTTATATGAAAATAAAGGCAGGCCCTCTTGTCTTCTCTCTACTCATAAGTATTCTGGAGTGTCAGTTGTCAGCTACATTTGATGTGATTTCCTTGAGTCTCCATTACATTGTGGTTAATGTTTAGCCTGTGGCGCACGGTCAGTAATGAGTGGACCGTGTCTGCAAACAGACTGAAGAGGTAATGCAGGTTAAACGCTACAGCCACTAGACTTTTCAGGGTGAAATACCACTTCAGTGTGATCAGATACTGTAAATGACTAACTCAAAAACACCCATTTCATTTGTTCACTACAAATACATTAGATGTCCATACTCTATAGCAGTGATTATCAACCTTTTTCATATCAAGGACCCCTAATTTAGTCCACATTTGGGCCTCGGACCCCCATTTGATGAGATTTTGTGTCTCGGACCCAAATATGCGAATATTTTTATTGTTAGATATGATTTTGTCCAGAATTCCATGATTGTCTGTATTGTAGGTAGAAAGATAACAGTCAAACTAACAGTCATTCTTCTACATTCTCTAATTGTGTTCACTTCTTGTAAATGAAATAATGGTGAAGTTTAACAATTCATCAGTTTGCTGGGGACCCCCTGGAACCCCCTCGAGGGCCCCTGGTGGTCCCCGGACCCCACATTGAGAAACACTGCTCTATAGTACACTTTTAAAATCTCTACTCTGCAAATGTGAGTGTCCAGTTAAATAGCAAGTTGATTATACTGAATGATCAAACACTTTACCTTATGTAATGCTGATACTGTTCTATGATATCTGTGTTGAAGTTATCTTCTCTCTGTCGTGTCTAGATTATTTACTGGAATGTGTAAATGGAATAGGAACGGACTACAGAGGGACAAAGTCCAAAACAAGATCGGGAAAGACATGTCAGCGATGGGGAGGAACATTCCCACACAGGCCCAAGTATTGTGTTTTCATATCATATCATGTTATGTCATGTCATGTCATGTCATATGTCATATATCATATGATATTATATCAAACTGTGTCATGTACTATCCTGTCATATCATGTCATACGATGTCATACGTCATTTCATACAGTACTATAAAATACCATACCATACACCACATTGCATCGCACCATTACATTGCATTGCATCATCATACATCATATCACATTACGCATCACATAATTTCAAGTCGTTCTGTCATGTTATGTTCCGTCCTGTCCTGTCCTGTCCTGTCCTGTCCTGTCCTGTTCCATCATGTCTTGGCCTATCATGTTCTGTCCTGTCATGTTCTGTCCATGTCATATTGTCATGTCACATCATGTCATGTCATGTCATGTCATGTTATGCCCTGTCCTGTCATATTCTGTCATCTCATGTCCTGTCCTGTGCTGTCATGTTCATGTTCATGTTCATGTTCATGTTCATTTTCTGTCCTGTCCTGTTCTGTCATCTCATGTTCTACTGTGTCATGCCCTGTTCTATCATGCCATGTTCTGTCATGTCATGTCATGTCATGTTCTGTCATGTCATGTCTTGTCATGTCTTGTCATGTCATGTCATGTCATGTCATGTCATGTCATGTCATGTCATGTTCTGTCATTTCATGTCATTTCATGTTCTGTTCTGTCATGTCATGTCATGTCATGTCATGTCATGTCATGTCATGTCATGTCATGTCATGTCATGTCATGTCATGTCATGTCATGTCCTGTCCTGTCCTGTCCTGTCCTGTCCTGTTCTGTCATGTCATGTCATGTCATGTCATGTTATGTCATGTCCTGTTCTGTTCTGTTCTGTTCTGTTCTGTTCTGTTCTGTCATGTCATGTCATGTCATGTCATGCCATGTTCTGTCATGTCATGTCATGTCATGTCATGTCATGTCATGTCATGTTCTGTTCTGTTCTGTTCTGTTCTGTTCTGTCATGTCATGTCATGTCATGCCATGTTCTGTCATGTCATGTCATGTCATGTCATGTTCTGTTCTGTTCTGTTCTGTCATGTCATGTCATGTCATGTCATGTCATGTCATGTCATGTCATGTCATGTCATGTCATGTCATGTTCTGTTATGTTATGTTCTGTTCTGTTCTGTCATGTCATGTCATGTCATGTCATGTCATGTCATGTCCTGTTATGTTCTGTTCTGTTCTGTCATGTCATGTCATGTCATATCATGTCATGTTCTGTTCTGTTCTGTCATGTCATGTCATGTCATGTCATGTCATGTCATGTCATGTCATATCATATGCCATGTCCTGTTGTGTATCATATCATCATGTCATTACATACCATACCAAACTGTACCATACCATACATCATCATCATTCATCATATCATATCACATCACCTCATATTACTCATCACATCATTTTATGTGGTGTTACATCACATTGTGTCACATCATACCTACATCAACTCACATTATATTCCATGTGATGTGTCTGCTGCAGCATCACCCCCAGCACCCATCCCAGAGCAGACCTGGAGTCCAATTTCTGCAGAAACCCAGATGGAGATAGCAAGGGACCCTGGTGTTACACCACCGACCCCAACATCCGCTGGGAGCCGTGCAATGTGGCAAACTGCAGTGGTAAGATTCATTTGGGGGCTAGGGTAGGGATGATGGATGGATGAATCAATGGATGGGCTGACATAGATACATACAGTACATACATACAGGATTTCCACTGTAGCCCTGATGTAAGACTCCATGACTTTTCCATACTTAAGTCGGCACGCTTCCTGACCTAAAAACATTCTTTCTTCCTGGTTTGTTAATGTTGTTTTTCATTCCGGTTTCTTCTCCAGTTTGGCTGAAAACCATCTATTGCACTGAATGTGTGAAACAAGCTGTAAAATACATTCTGTTATATTCCTGTAAAGTGACACATTTGTATAATTCCCTGATATTCCCTGACTTCCCGAGATAATTTATCAAATTCCCTGACTTTCCTTGTCTGGAATAAAACCTTGAAATTCCATGATATTCCAGAAATTCTATGACCAGTATGAACCCTGTACATATAAAGGTCAATACGTAGGTAGAAATATGATACAAAGATTTGCTATGTATATTTGAAGAGAGCATTTGTCTAGGCATACAGACCCATACTTTCTAGTTACATACATACATACAAACATACATACATAGTGGCATACACGTATACTTGGACAGATAATCATACAGGCAGACAGGCAGTGTGATGTTCGTGCTTGTTCCCCTGTAGAGGAGTGTATGCACTGCAGTGGTGACGACTACAGAGGGAAAATCTCCACCACAGAGAACGGCTACACCTGCCAGCGCTGGGACTCCCAGAAACCACACAACCATGGCTACATCCCCAGCGCGTAAGACCCCATAAATACCACACCGATCTACGAGTCATCCTCAAGCAGGATTTAACATATTGTATTCTGGCAAAGAAAAGTTTTCAAGTTTACTGATGGACGCATTTAAGATCCATAACTAGGCACTAGGCAACTTGGCAGCTCCAAATGGCAGCGAGAGGAAGAAATGGAACTTCCATACCCAGAAATCCTGTAATATAACGTTTTACCAATCCGGCCAGTATGATGCATTATACCAAATGGACGAGAAAGGCAAGATATCTAACACTGGTGAGTCAAACTTTCTCTGGACGGAGCAGTTTGAAAGAAAAAGGAGGGTAAATTAATACCTCCAGTCAGTGATCCTCATAAGGCAAGCAACCACTGATATAACGGAAAATCTAGTATAATTTGACAAAAGCATTGAGTGCAATAGTATCGCAATAGTGTGAAGTCTATGGATATTCAATTTCTGGGTTTAGATTTAATCTTAGGCTTAGGGTTAAAATGTGGTCAGTGTTAGGATTAGGCTAAGGTCAGTGTTAGGGTCACATAGTGCAACAAATAGGCAAGTGACACTTGGTTGAACATCTACTTTTTGTCATCTGATTGTTAGTTGAGCATCAACTTTGGACAGTTCAAATAAAGCGTTACCCTCTCTCTGTTTCTCTGTCTCTCTCTCTCATTATAGTCTTCCAGAGAAGTATCTCGAAGAGAACTACTGTAGGAACCCAGATGGAGACCCCCGACCATGGTGTTTCACCACCAGCCCCTCCAAACGATGGGACTTCTGCTCCATACCCCGCTGCAGTAGGTCCTCCAAACTCAGTATATGTTTAGTATATGCTGAAATGCATGGTTCAGGGACAATAACACCCCAAATTCAGTGCAGAGGCTATGCATAACACTGTACAATGGATGGCATGAAATATGGGGAGGCAGGAGGTCCGGGTTCCATCCTCCATCTGGCTGAATATTGAATACTGCACAACATACTAGCTATCGATGGCTTCAATCTGAAAATATCAGCATGGGTATTCAGTATGTTGATTGCCACAGAACCTAAATGTGCAGAAGTTCCGTCCTGGTTGCATAGGTGCAAAAGGAAACATTTGGACGTACAAAGTTTAAGGCAAGGCCACTCTGCTACTGGACCTGCTCTTTCCTTCACCCCTCCTTCCATCTATCTTTTCTTCTGGCCTTAGCGTCGGAAGCTCCCACCATCGTTCCGGAGCTGACCTGCGCCACCGGTGAAGGCGGAGCGTACCGAGGAACTGTTGCTGTGACAATCTCTGGGAAAACGTGCCAAAGCTGGTCGGCCCAAACGCCACACAAACACAACCGCACCCCCGACAACTACCCCTGCAAGTAAGAGCGACCGAAAAATCGGCAGAGTTAGACCAGGGACAAACTCTGAACCTATTGTCTATCGGTCTGACAACGATTAGACTCTGGGGCGACGGCCAATATTTCAGGGCCAGCGGACATCCGGGCCAAGGCTTCCTCTTCCGTGTGCCGATCATTGTTTACAGTCCGATTAGCAACTTGAGACACGAGAATGGAGTTGGAGTTGAGTACAATACACAAAAATCGATACTTTTTGTAGGTGTTTTAGGTCCAGACGACATTTCAGCTAATCTCTATAAACAGATATCTGCATATGAGACGTCGTCTCTCAACTCCAACTCCATTCTCGCGTCTCAAGTTGCTAATCGGACTGTAAACATAATGAGAAAGTTTCTAACTCATTATTTTGAGATGCTAAGTCATTATTTTGAGAAAGTTTCTCATTATTTTTAGATACTAAGTCATTATTTTGAGAAAGTTTCTCATTATTTTGAGATACTAACTCATTATTTTGAGAAAGTTTCTCATTATTTTGAGATACTAACTCATTATTTTGAAAATGTTTCTCATTATAATGACTTACAGGACCGTTTTTTTCATCACACTGGCGGAAATGGGCTTCCATAGATACCAAAGGGACGAGAGTGGCAAAAGATCTAAAGATGAGTCCAGCTTTCTCTGGACGGAGCGCTCACTCAGTGCTGTTTTAGCAGACACTTTAGATTCAGCAGCCAGTGACCATACCTGACACCAGTGATTTAGGCTGATGACAGCTGGATGTTTCCATAAAAATCTTGCTTAGTGCAGCTTTAAAGGGACAAACCCCATGGTGCCTCCTACATCAACTGATACGAATTGGGTTTTAACACTGGCATCTGATTGGTGTGTAAGCCTTGAGGTGGCCATTTTGAATGTCATTCAATATTTGTATTGTTGAATGTTCATGCAGTCCTGAAATCCTTTAGGTTTAGCAGCTGAAAAGCGTTGGTTTTTCATAGTAGAGCTTTGTCAGTTGAATTTTTTCATTCACATGTAGAGGGAAACCAAAAATACAATCCCTGCCAATCAGTACAAGAGGGTCATGGGTTTTTATGTGTTCATTAGCATTCTATCTATCTATCTATCTATCTATCTATCTATCTATCTATCTATCTATCAATCAGAGGCCTAGACAACAACTACTGCCGTAACCCAGACAATGAAAGGATGCCCTGGTGTTACACCACCGACTCTGAAACCCGCTGGGAGTACTGCAAGGTGCCTAGCTGCGGGGACGCACCCGGACCAGGTATAATGATGACCGATGATGATGGTGATAGTAATGATGAGGGTGATGACATCCTATAGAAATGTCACAATATTCACTTCAATATCAAGCTCACACCAGACTGACCAAAATGTATTACAGCTGTAAAGAGAGAGAAACATGACACATAGGTGTTCAGGTGTCTCAAAGATGGTTAGTAAAGACAGATCTTTTACATATACCCTTCTTTTCAGACAAAACCATGTGTCTTTGTCTATTGGAAATGAATGAATAAGAGAATAAAGTAACTTCTTATACTCTCACAATGATGTTAATGATGATGGTGGTGTTTTTGTGGTAGAGTAGAAGAGAAGAAGAGACTGGACCCGGGCCCTGAGTTTGATAAACTATGACTTATAGAACTCTGTGAGTGTTTTTTCCTTGTCTCTTCCTTCTGCTTCTTATGCATCACTCTGCTTTCTTGTCTGTTGCCACAGATGAGCCCGTGATTCCCCCTGAGGAGGAAGACTGCTATGAGGGGAACGGATCAAGCTACCGTGGCGTAACATCAGAGACCATCAGCGGAAAGAAATGCCAAGGCTGGAGCTCCATGACTCCTCACAACCACAAGAAAACCCCACAGAACTTCCCCACAGCGTGAGAGTCAAATATTCTGTGTATCTTATACAGAAAGTACACTGATAAATTATTGATGAGGGTTTGACTGACATGGGTTTTCGAAGGCTGATACAGATAGTTATTGTCAGCAACATCACAGGTTTACAAATGACAGCTGTTAGTTCAAACATATTTTTGATGTTTGAATTGAATCATTGTATGCATTTGAATTTGTACTGTCAAATTTGAAACTGAATGTAGCCTAATGGTTTAAATTTGGTCATTCTTGCTTTCAATGTTAAACTTTTACTTCAAACTAGTTAAAAATTCAACCTTCAATACGCTTTCAAATTCAGTTCTTACAATTAAATTTCAAGTCTCTGAGACACACATCCAGGGATTTAGGTGGGTGTGGCTAGCTTGAGGTGTGTTTGTTTTACTGATACTATTCTCAGCACAAACATTTCTGGAATGGTACAGTTGGTTGCTGGAGACGTGATTTAGGACAGTTTCATTATATTTTGTATATGACTATCTAATTTTGCATGTGACTATCTAAGATATCACTTCTGTAGTTTGATTAGCTATTTATAGCTAGCCTAAAGCTAACTAGCTAATGTTTGCTAGCTAAGCTTGTAAACTCTTATTGATATCTTAAAACTGCTCTTTATTAAACCATAGCCTTCTTAGAGGAATAGTTAAGCCAAAAATGAAAATTTTGTCATTATCTACTCACCCATGTCAGCTGAACCACCCGTGAAGCTTGCATGTCCACATAACACACAGCAAGTTAGCTAGCACAGCTCCATGCCAGCCTTCTTCAAAACAACTGAAGTGGCCAGGGATTAGTTCTTTAGAGTTCCAAAATGGGCAAAAATTACCTAAAAATCTTTCACTTGTGCAGCATCCAAGTGATGAAGCCAAGTAATTGCACTGAGAGTCCAAAAGACCTACATTTACACCAGTATTTTTTACGCAAGTCTTCTCTAAAATGTTGTTTCTGAAAGAATGTTTTAAGCAAGCTTTGAAACCCAGGATAATAATAATGGGAACTACCAGCCAAGTACAACCACAGTCACTGAGTAGCTCCACTTACATATGCAGTTAAAGGAATAGTTCACCCAAAAATTAAAATTCAGTCATTATCTACTCACCCCCATGCCAGCTGAAACTCGGGTGAAGTTTGTTAGTCCATACAACAGTCCCTGAGCTCCACAGCGGAACGGTGTAGAAGCCTTCTCCAAAACAACTGTTGTTGGGCACCTGACTTCACGATTTAAAAAAAAACAGAAAATAACCATAAACTGGCTCCATGCAGCTCGTCCAGCATAATCCAAGTCTCCGGAAGCCAAACGCTCCCAAAGTGACTAGAAAAGACCGACATTTACACCATTATTTAACTGCACTGAAGATCCAGGTTCTCTCTGTGTACAGGGACCTCAGGAGGAACCTGTGCAGGAACCCCGACGGAGACCGAGCTCCCTGGTGTTACACTACTGAACCCTCTGTCCGCTGGGAGTACTGCAACGTGGAGAAATGCTCCACCAAACCTACAGGAGTGTCACCCACCAGACCCACCAAACCTGAAGTCCCCACCACGGCCACCCAAACCCCACCACAGAGAGGTAAATCATTCATTTGTTCATCAGTTTGTTTCATTTATTAATTCGCTCACTCACTCACTCACTCACTCACTCACTCACTCATTCATTCATTCATCCATAGACCTTATTTGAAGGTTCCAACCAGATATCTGAGTCCTCTTTCAATATTAAAATTTGAGGTTTTTATTTCATATATTTTGGTTTACAACCACACCCTTTCCTGTTATGCACCCTTTCTAAGCTTAATTGATGGTCGCAGTGTAGTTCAGCTTGGTAAATGTAATGTGATTACCTGTCCACTAGATTAATTAATTGAATTGTCCCCCCTCACTTGTCCTTTTTAAGGTTAACCAGTTACCTCTGAC
Organism: Centroberyx affinis; assembly: GCF_046629955.1. NCBI lineage: Eukaryota > Metazoa > Chordata > Actinopteri > Beryciformes > Berycidae > Centroberyx > Centroberyx affinis. The sequence goes on from NW_027280241.1 coordinate 42,802, forward strand.
TGTATACCATGAATGTCCATTTCCATTTTATTTGAGAAACTACTGATCAAGGCACTTATGCCAAAACATGTAGGGTAGCCCTAGAAAAAAAATGTTGTTTTTTTTTGTTTTGTTTTTTTACTTTTGCTCACCAAAGAAGTATTCTTTTACCCATTTTTTCGCAAACAGACTCGGGTACACATCAATCCTCATGATGATTGATTGTGTTAAAGATTTTGTCACATACTTGTTTGTTACATACCCTTCAGCTGCAGGGAGGCTGCCAAAGCAACCTCTGATAGTCAAACCCAATAAGTGATTAAAACATACGCTTTCAACACAACGCTCCCTGTGAACTAGAGGTACATAAAGCTCTACCATAACCATAAGATTAGCCTGTATACAGACGATGTTCTTTTGTACATTAAACACCCTCAGTTATCCTTAACTGCCAATCTTCTTGCTTTTGTCAGACTTTTGAACATCTGTCCATTTATGCTTCCATTTATGCGTTCATTCATTTGTACACACATTCAGTTGTTCACTCATTTATTCATCCACTTGCCTAACCCATCCATCCATCCATCCATCCATCCATCACTGTTCCTACTCTCTCTCCCTGTTGCTGTGTTAGACTGTAAGGTGGGGAATGGAGCTACATACCGCGGCCCGACCTCCATGACCATGCTGGGCGTCACTTGCCAGGCCTGGAGAGCTCAGAGCCCCCACCAACACAACAGCTTCACCCCTGAAACGCACCCCGACAAGGGCCTGGATGGCAATGTACATGAGTGTGTGTGTGTGCGTGTGTGTGTCTGTGTGTGTTCTTGTACTTCTTTATTCTTGTGATATCCAATTTGAGTTGCAGACATTCAGATTGAGGGCATTTTTGTCAGTCCTCACTTCTACAAGGGTTAAGGTTAGAATTAGGATTAGGTTTAAATTAGGGTAAGGGTTAAAGTTAGTTTACGTTAAGGACTTGGGTTTATATGGAGGATTATTGTAGGGGTTTGGGAATGAATGTAGCTTGTTAATGTATCCCAAATGTCAATGCCATCTTTATGCCACCTACATTAGCCGACATTCAACTTCATGCTTTTAAAGTCAATCCTATTTGAACAATACAAACAATTGGTTAAATTGGCATACTGTTTGCTAGTCAGTTGATTCCTTCTCCTTTTATGCCGCTGTCAGAACTGCAGAAACCCAGACAGCGATGTAAACGGACCGTGGTGTTACACTACTGACAGGAACAAGAAATGGGACTACTGTCAGATCCCCGACTGTGGTATGTGAACATAATCTGTTTGTTGGACATTACAGTGCATTGTTTTAGCTATTTATTGATACATTCATGTCTAAACAGCGGGATATGGATATATGACACTGATATGTTCATGTGCATGTGTATTCATAATGTATTAAAGGTGCTATGTGTAGGATTTTAAGACAGTGGTTCTCAACGTGGGGTCCGGGGACCACCAGGGGTCTTTGAGGGTGTTCCAGGGGATTCCCCAGCAAATTGATGAATTGTTAGACTTCAGCATTATTTCATTTACAAGAAGTTAACACAATTAGAGAATGTAGAAGAATGACTGTTTTGATCATAGTTTGACTTATCTCTCTACCTACAATACAGACAGTCATGGAATTCTGGACAAAATCATATTTGACAATAAAAATATTCGCATATTTGGGTCCGAGACACAAAATTTCATCAAATGGGGGTCCAAGACCCATGAATTTAGAAATTTCATTTACCAGTCTGATAGGAATGAGGTCAAAATCTTTCAGGCAAAATCCAACTCTAACTTCTCAGACCCCGAAAGAGATGAAAGCACTAAACAGCATGTAGGGGCCACTGACTGCGACAGTGACACATTTCATGTACAGTATAATGGTATAAAGGCTCCATTAGCTGTTTTACCAGTTTGGCTGTACAGAGTAAACAGAGACAGCAATCCAGAGACAGAGTCTATCCTATGTCGTTATGTCTTTTTTTACCTCCTCTTGTGAGAGTTTGCCACTGAAAAACTTCCTTTGCAGCGGGACTGAAGTGTGGGACGCCAGTCACAAGGCCAAAGCGTTGTTTCGGTCGTATCGTGGGAGGCTGTGTGTCTAAAGCTCACTCCTGGCCATGGCAGATCAGCCTCCGGCAAAGGTGAGTATATGATGGGATGGGACTTCATACGTTATGACTTCATGCTGTACGATTTTATAACATATGATACTAGGACTTGCCTCATATGGGTTTTTGAAAGCTGCTATTTTGATCGATTTTTGTATTGAACAATAGGCAATATTCTGTGCTGAATTTCAGTATCTTTAAATTTGACCAAAAATAAAATGATGACAAGGATTCAGTATTTTATTCTTGCCAAGGTAAAAAAAAAAAACTTCTTAAGCTCCTTAAGGCAGACTGACCCACCCCACCTATTCAATGGTAGGAGAAATGAATGCTGGGGTATTAAACTCATATACCTATCTATCTATCTATCTATCTATCTATCTATCTATCTATCTATCTATCTATCTGTCTATCTGTCTAGCTATCCATCTATCTATCTAGCTATCTATCTATCTATTTATCATTCTGCTTGTCTCATATCCATCTTTCTAGCATTAGTGGAAGACATTTCTGTGGAGGAACTCTGATCCACCCTCAGTGGGTCCTCACTGCTGCACACTGCCTGGAGAGGTCAGAGAGTAAAAACACCTACAAGGCCAAATACAGTAATAACATACATATTTTAACACACTGGCTAACTATGTCACGCTGTGTGTGTGTGTATATCAATGTGTGTAGTTCCAGGCGTCCGGGAGCCTACAAGGTGTTGCTGGGGATCCACACAGAGAGAGCCAATGAAGCATCCAAACAGGAGAGGAGACTCGTGTCACTGGTGTTGGGACCCAATGGAGCTGACATCGCTCTGCTCAAACTGGAGACGTGAGTACTGGACTGATCATACTACTACTACTAGTAATACAATAACACTTTACAATAAGGGTCACTAAGTTAAGGGTTAGTTACTGCTTAATAAGGGTTAGTTAATCCTTAATAAGCATTAACTAACCCTTAATTAACAGTTAATTAATGTGTAATTTACTACAAATTAATACCTTCGTTAATACTACTACCACTACTACTACTACTACTACTACTACTACTACTACTACTATAAGTAATGATAATGCCTGAAATATATTGTCGTATAATTTATAATTAATAGCCTGTAAATGGGATTTAACAGAAGATTTTTTTTTTACTCATTACAAATGGTAGACATCAGTGCAACAAAGTTGTTTCATGATGACATGAAAATATTCCAATTTATTCAAAAATACTATTAGTTCAAAAATACTTTAACTTTACACAACTGCATGTGTACACACTTGTCTGTGTTGTGTGTATTATCAGCCCTGTGTGCTAATACATGACAAGATCCTTCAAAAATACTGAACACAGAACGTAGCTTAACTTTAACACACGTGTGTGTGTGTGTGTGTGTGTGTGTGTGTGTGTGTACACGTGTGTGTTGTGTGTTGTGTGTTGTGTGTGTTCTCAGCCCTGCGCTAATAAATGACAAGGTCCTGCCAGTCTGTCTGCCAGAGAAGGACTATGTGGTTCCCAGTGGAACAGAGTGCTACGTTACTGGATGGGGAGAGACTCAAGGTATGTGCGCGCGTGTGTGTGTGTGTGTGTGTGGACATGCAGGCACAGATGGACAACAGCACAAAATTGAATGGTCTACCGATGAATGAGGCTTCCTCATTTACAGCGAATATGTTAAGGCTACTCACCCATTCAAATTTTCTAGTTTTTATTGCCTTGATCCCTGAAATGAAAACCCATTTAAAAAAAAAACATTAAATCTGACTTTTTTCACTTTCATTTGTATATAGCAACCAGCAAAATCAAGGTGAAAACATCCTATGCAACTTCCCTTTTGATCAGTCCACAGATTTTCTACAGGATTGATATCCAGGCTCTGAATGGGCCATTTCACCATACTAATCTTCCTTTTTCCTTTGTTGATTTGGCTGTGGGCTTCAAATCATTGTCATGTTAAAAGATGAAATTGAATGAAATGAAAGACGAAGCACCTGTTCAGCTACTACTGACTGTAGTACCTGTTTAGCACCTGTCCTTGCAAAGACAGCTGCGGCTTGTAAAAGAGCTCCACCTAGTGGTGGCATGAATGACAACTCCATTAAACTGCAATTTTTAATCCATTGTCACAAATGAGTAGCCTGTTGTGTTTCCCTTGATTTTGCTGTTTACTACATCTAACTGAAAGTGAAAAAAGTCTGATTTAATGGATTTTCATTTCAGGCCTCAGCACAGTAAAAACTAGACATTTTGAAAGGGTGTGTAGACCTTTAATATCCACTGTATTGACTCCATTCCTGATCAAGTTCATGAACTCTTTTCCAAGTGTGAATGATAATGTGTGTTGATGATGATGATGACAGGGTTCCCACTGTGGCCCTGAAGCAAAATTCCATGTCTTTTTCATGACTTTCTATAACTAAGTCAAATCGCTTTCACGACCTAAAAATGTTCTCTCTTCCTGGTTTGTTAATGTTGTTTTTTTCAGTCTGGTTTCTACTCCAATTGGGCTGAAAACCATCTAATGCAATGATTGTGTGAAACAAATTCTGCTATATTCTAATAAAGAGACTCACTTGTAAAATTCCCTGATATTCCCTGACTTCCCCAGAGAATTAATCCAATTCCCCCGACTTTCCCTGTCTGGAACACACCTCTTAAAAAGGGACATTCCAGAAATCCCATGACCGGTGGGAATCCTGTAATGATAATGGCGATAATAATGATGGTCATGATGATGTAACAAGGGCGGGTGGATAACTGTATGGTGGTGTACGCCAGGTACGGGAGGAGACGGCATCCTGAAGGAAACCGGCTTCCCTGTGATCGAGAACAAGATCTGTAATCGTCCGTCCTACCTGAATGGCAGAGTTAAAGACCATGAGATGTGCGCTGGGAACATTGAGGGAGGAACAGACAGCTGCCAGGTATGGAAAACAAAAAAAAACTATGGCCACAATAGAAAATGATGGAAAACTATGCTGCCCTGTAAAGCCAAACTGCGCGAGTAGTAAAACAAAGATTACTGCCAAAAGTAATGGTTGCTACCAGAGGCGGGGACTCGAGTCACATGACTTGGACTTGAGTCAGACTTGAGTCACAATTTTAATTGCTTGAGACTTGACTTGATGCATGAAGAGAAGACTTGAGACTTGACTTGACTTGTACTTTGATGACTTCAAAAGGTTTCTAAAGTCTTGACAAAAGATCTTGTGTGTCCGGTATTGCTGCTTGCAGCTTTCTCGAGAACCGCTCATCCAAACAACTTCACTCCGCTTCCAGTCGCTTGCTTTGAGCCCCGCTGCTGCACAGAGCGCTGTTCGCTTGTTTATTCAAAGTTTATTAATATTGAACGTGTCCAATCCGACACTGCACGTCCTTGGGTCCCCAGCAATACACCCGCTAAGTGTGAAGTAGATCGGACGGTTCTCGAGATATGCGAAGGACACACATACAGAGATTCCTTGCTTTATAGTATGATGATTGGATTTATTGAATTCCCTGACTGATTCTATAAATCAAACTCATGATGCTCTTACCACGTTTTTATCCTATTAAAACCATATTGCATTGAAAAGTCGTAGATATTTAGTTTTCTTTAAGATATTAAATTGATACTGGACTCTTGATTTGTTCTGACTTGACTTGCTGTTCTACATTTAGACTTGAGACTTGACATTAATGACTTGACTTGACTTGGACTTGACTTGGTGTTCTACATTTAGACTTGAGACGTGACATCAATGACTTGACTTGACTTGGATTTGACTTGGTGTTCTACATTTAGACTTGAGACTTGACATTAATGACTTGGACTTGACTTGGTAATCTACATTTAGACTTGAGACTTGACATTAATGACATGGACTTGACTTGGTAATCTACATTTAGACTTGGGACTTGACTTGAGACTTGTGCCTCAAGACTTGAGACTGACTTGGGACTCGAGCAAAGTTGACTTGGTCACACCTCTGGTTACTAGAGAAGTGGATGGTATATCGTTTAGTAGCATTAGGTATTATATAGGTGTAAATGTAGTTATGAAATCTAAACACTAGTCATGACTTTAAAGAAGTTACTGCTGTAGGACAGTATGGAAAACTTTACGGAAATATTAAAATTATGGAAAACACTTTACTTGATATGGTGCTCATAAGGCATTATAAGGAATCATAACCACATAATCAGCACATTGAGAGTGCATGGTAATTATCATGATCAGAGCATGATATATTAAACACCATGAGCAAGAGGGTTGAATACTTTATGGTGCAACTGTATAGCTAATGACATCATATCAAACTGAATGTAATTTTCTGACATTTGTCTGATGATTACACTGTAAGAAAAGTTTGTCTCTGCTTCTAATGGGCTTTAAATCTGCTTGTAATGCATCAAAATACACTTCAAGTAAAGTGTTATAAAAATTTGTAGTTCATGTGTGTGTTGCCCAAGCAGTTTTGAATTGTGTGAATGTACATTTACATTCCTTTTTAGACACTTTTAGGCTCTTATATAGAAAATTCTGTGACTTTCAGTAACTAAGATGGAGTGCTTCCATGACCTAAAAATGTTCCATCTTCCATGATATTCCCTGACTTCCCCAGAGAATTGATCAAATTCCCTGACTTTCCCTGTCTGGAATACAACCTGTACAATGAATATGTGTGTGTGTGTGTGTGTGTGTTCTCCCTGCAGGGTGACAGCGGCGGTCCTCTGGTGTGTAACTCCCAGAACAGGTTTGTCCTGCAGGGCGTGACCTCCTGGGGTTTGGGATGCGCCAACGCCATGAAACCCGGCGTCTACGCCCGGGTCTCCAAGTTTGTCGAATGGATTGACAGAACCATCAAAGCCAATTAAAAAAAAAAAAAAAATCAAGCTTCAATTAATGGCTTATATGTGGTTTGTGTTACTTTTTAAAAACATTATAACATGTGTGTACAGTTATGCTCCAAAACATCTACTTTAGATCATAGTTAGTTTGGAGTTATGAGATGTCATAACTGCACTATAAGCGTGCCATGTTCATGGTTTTGGGATGTAAAAGTTTGTTTTCCAAAAGTGATGAAAAATAAAACTCAAAACACAAAAAAGTGAGGAAGTTGTACTTTATAGAAAATGTATTCAAAACCACACACATACACACACATGCACACACACAATGAGACAATCAGACCGTTGTTGCTTCCTTGTTGTTTGTCAGTTCTGATTGTAAAAGTTTACTCATATGTTGGTTCTTCAGTGGATCCTCCTTGTTTCTGGAAAATAAACATATTCTGTTAATAGTAAACATAATAAAACATATTCTATTATTAGTTCTAGTATTCTGAACTAAGAATAATGATTGAGAATAACAATTAGGTGCAACAAGGAAATACAGATTGATTGATACTGGATACAATTCATTCAAAATAGTATAACTGTTTCATAGATAATCTTTCATAATACTTTTTTTTTTTTAAAACATCACCCATTAATTCCTGTAGACATTACATACATTCCTGTAGAATTGTATTCCTAAATGAGATATCTACCAGTTGATTGACACCTACTCTTACAAGAAAAAAAAAAAAACATATTTTTAAAAAGAACATTTGTTAGCAATTTGTTGAGGGTGAATGACAATAAATTATTGAGTAATAAATTTCAAGTACCACTTTTTTTAGAATTGGATATACCATATGGAATGGATCAATGCATCAATGTTGGGGAACATCTCACCTATCAGGGAACTCAATGTCATCAATGGTGTCAGGGAGAGGAACTCCCCTGGTCTCAGGCAGCAACAACACCAAACCACCGGCTATGAACGCTATAGCTCCTGCACAGATACACAACAAGATTGCAGTATTTCATTTCTCACTTTCTTCACCGCCTCCACCCCCACCACACACTAAGAAGACATGGACACAGATCTGATGTTTCAAGGTGAACAGCAAAAAGCTGCATGGAGCCACATCTTTTTCAATTCTGATCTGGACTACACGGATATGTGGTATAAAATTCTATCACAAGGCATGAGACCTTACCTTGCGAGACAGCTGGATTCGCAAGATCACGATCATGCGAGAATCCATCTTGCCAGGCTTCAAGTTATGCGTTTGTGGCACATAACGGCGCGCCAATCAGCGTCCTATGAGGGCAGCTACGGGCGTGGTTTAGGTGTGGCGACAGCGAGAAGTGACTGTTCGTTCACAACAATGGCGGCTCCTAAAGAGCCTAGCGTAGATGCTGCTATAACATCAGTTACTTCTGAACTGGAGAGTAAGAGTGCCCTTTATGCGCAAATTTTCCTTACAAAGACAGCAAGAATTGTCTACCGACTACATGCTAACTACATAGTTTGTTGTTGTCTTTCCTCTTTGGTGCTGTCCTACTACGTGATATGGTTCGTTGATCTGATTGGTTGAAGTTAGCCCGTGATAGACGGTGATAGACAGATGGTTCATCTAATCACCTGTCAAGTATTTTTTGAAAGTGCCTGCCCTTTTCCAAACAGTTTCCAAGGATGACTTCCCAGATGGTTCCGTGTAACAAACCATCTGGCGCGTCAGGTTACACGAGACCTACATGTGTCTTGAATTCGAACGCGCAAATCCAAATTTAACAAAGACAAAAACAGTAAACCTTCCGTCATTCCCCTGAGACAACTATCACAAGTTTGGTGCCACGGCAGCGTTAGCATGGAGGACGAGACATGACAATAGAAAGAAAGCGAAACAGACAATTTGATTGGTATTTGTCAGCTCCGATATCTCCCACTTGGTGTCACGAATTGCAGAAGTGTGTCAAAACAGGCGGCAAACACGGTAGCGACTCCTACAATGTCAGCAATCCGAGGTAATAAAAATCTAAATTATCCGTTTATTCACAGTAATACAATCAACTGTACGTACGAAAAATGAGCAATATCTGCTGCAGTTCATTTATGGTTGATTTTAAATTCATAAATAACAATTAGTTAAACGCATGAACGCTTCCAGGTTGTTGCAATGACATGTCATCCCGTTCTTCCACTTCTACCAATATGACTTAAACGCAGAATTAGCCGAGTGACATCATCTTATAGGATTTCTGCGCAGTGAAATCCTCAAAATTCAAACAGCTACCCCTCGCTGCCATTTGGGGGCGCCAGTGTGCAAAAGATGCCGTGTGCAGCTTTAACACCTATAGCATTTCTGTCATCACTACCAGGTCAGCAACCCACCGAAGATGATGAGGGGCAGCTCCAGCCAGATGACAGCCAGTCTGTAGAGCAGGAAGGGAGCGATGATGCCTCCAACATCACACAGAGTAGAACACACTGACACTCCCAGGTTCCTGTATCGAGGGTTAAGATGTTTTTTAAGATGAAAGATTCATAAAAGCTACAGGACTAACTTTAAAATTACGCCAAATATATAATGAATATCATGATCTCCAGTCATTACAGTTCATAAAACAGCGTTCTCATGCTGGTTTATTGTGTGCATTTCCTTTAAGTGATTGCACACAACAATGTACTTTTATTATTTTTATTTTTTTTAAACTGATACAGACTATATGACACACGTTTCCCCCTACTGGTTGAAATATGGACACAGTATTAGTGGTATGCAAAATGACAGAAGAGAGACTGTAATATTTTCATTAGGTCCTTGTTTAACTGCCATGTCTGAAATTCCTGTGGTAGTAAACTTTATAGCTACTGCTAGTTTTCACTGCAGTTGCATTTGGTAGTTTTTTTTCCATTTCACATTTCTTTACAGTTCAAATAGCTAGCGTTAGGCTAGGCGTTTGGCTTCAAGTTCCCTGGTTTAATGATAAGACAAGTCGGCTTAATCCTTTGTTAAGGATGTAACATTAGCATAGAGGGCTTTGCTAAGTGTACATTAGTAACGTTAAGGTATAGTATTGAGCTATTATTGGTGATTTGATTTGATTTTTCATTGTTATATTTTTATTTACTAAGACACTCATAGCTGCCAAGCATGTAATGAGTGGCAGCAGTTTTCTTTTTGTTTTTTTCTTTCAGCTGCAGCCCTGGAAGTTAATAATGCTGTAGGTAATGAACACACTCTCTGTGCTTTTTCCCATGGCGCGCCATGTGGCCGGGGGCAGAAAGTGGCAGATTCAGGTCATTCACTCACTCAGTGACTCAGTCAGTCAGTCACTCACTCACTCACTCAGGGACAGTTTGCACAGAGCCTGCACTTTGCCAGATGGCCTCTAGAGGGCGCGCTGTGGGTCTGCACAGGATCTGTGCTTGTTCTGGTTAGTTTTTCCTGATGAAGTTGGGGTTGAGATCAGTCTTAGAGAAAGGATATGAGTTATGCCCCTCTAAAAATTCTTTCACAGGAGTTAAACGGAAACAACAGTGACAGTAGAAATAGAGATGATATCAGAATTCAGACTCACCTGACAAAGGTAGGGTACAGCTCAGTGTTAACAAACACCACCATCTCGAAGGCCATGGTGATACCCAGCCGACCAACGCAGGCCACTGCTGTCTTAAACCAGAACATACCTGAGGCACAGAGAGAAAAGTATATGTATTGTACAGTACTGAATATTTAGAAAACGTAGAATTACCCAGAAATCATTGGATTGAACATCTGAGTTGAAACCTTGTAACAAAATGTATCAAGTTTGTAGTGACACAGGAGGTCTTTCTAATTAAGCGTTCTTGTACATTGTTGTGTCTTGCATGACGCATTAGATGTAATATCTAACAGTAAGTATTATTCCAAAACAAAACAAGGACGGGGGACTTATTTATGGAAAGTCATGGAAGTTTACATACCTAAAGCCTTACCACCCATTTCAGGTAGCATCTCTGCTTGCGTTGCTTGAGCACAAACTTTTTTCATTCATTCCTTAACATGCGTTCAAATTATTTCAAGCAACGGAACAAGATACCAGGCCTGCAGTATTGGATCTCCACAAATAAGGTGAAGCAAAAATGAATGTGATCCGTTTCTCATATAGTCTAAAAATGTTGAGTTCTCCTCACAGTCAGGAATGAAGGCAGTAATGAAGCAGGAGGCTCCGGCTACGATGTTGGCGGCGGCGAAGGGAAGGCGTCGGCCGATGCGTTCGATGGTGAAGAGGATGAGGAAGGCAGCGGGGAACTCCACCAGGCCAGAGATCAGGAAGTCAATGTAGATGTTTCCTCCGGCTATCCCCACTCGCATGATGAGGCCCTGGTAGACCACAGCACTGGTGAACCTACAGAGGTGGAAACAATAGGATATAGGATCCTCTATAGATGTCAGGGACTGGATGACCCCCCCCCGCAGGAACAGCCAAACTGTTCCTGCGGTTCACTGCCAAAAATTTGATGGGTTCTTCCTTGGCCCATGCTACACCCTTCCACCAAGTTTCATGAAAATCGGGCCAGTAGTTTTTCCGTAATCCTACTAACAGACAAACAAACAGACAAACAAACAAACAAACAAACAGCACCGAAAACATAACCTCCTTGGCAGAGGTAATAAATATGGCCTAAAGTGTTCAGTCTGGCCTCCATATCTGTGATCTGTGAAGATTATGTTCTTGTGGGTGAGTCTCACCAGTTGAACATGAGGATGAAGGTGTGTTTTCTCATATTTGGAGTTCTAATCAGGTCCATGAAAGAGGCGGTGGAGGAGTCTGCATTATCATCGGCCAGTGTCTGGACGTAAGAAAGAATGATCCAGTTGACACAGGAGATCATGAAATGATACAGAAAATCCGTAGTAATAGTTCTCATCATTCTTTGCTTCTTTTCAGGAGAATCTAGATATTAGGTAATGAGTTAAACAAATCTACCTCAATGTTCTTGGAGAGCTTCTTCTTGTTCTCCTTGGCCATGGCCTCAGTGATCTCCGCAGCTTTGGAGGTGTTGTTCTGAGAAAGAAGCCACCTTGGAGATTCTGGGATGAACCTGTGAGACCAAACCGCCTGAATATTTTACATAGCACAGAGGCAAACTTCTCAGCAACTGTTCACCAACACATCTGCAGGTAATAATCATCTGAGTTTAACCATAGTGGAGGTGTCTGTGGCTAGCAGCACTTCAGGGACAGTACTGTGCTCTAGATCAGTGATTCTCAACCTTTTTCATATCAAGGACCCCTAATTTAGTCCACATTAGAGCCACAGACCCCCATATGGTGAGATTTTGTTTCTCAGACCCAAATCTGAGAAGATTTTTATTGCTAGATATGATTTTGTCCAGAATTCCATGACTATCTGTATTGTAGGTAGAGAGATAACAGAGAAACTATGATCAAAACAGTCATTCTTCTACATTCTCTAATTGTGTTAACTTCTTGTAAATTAAACAATAGTGAATTCCATAACCCCCTCACAGACCCCTGGTGGTCCCCGGACCCCACGTTGAGAACCACTGCTCTAGATAGCTTTATAAGCAGTGAGCACTCCTCCATGTCAGATGCCACTGAGTTTCCAAAATACCTCTGGCACAGGAGGAAACCTTTCTAACAGAACGGGTATGTGATATACAAAGAACAGCATCTCCCTCATGGCTATTAGAAAGGAAACCAAGGATGATTGGGTATCAAAGGTGCAAACCGAAGGTGAGGGGCAAGACATCACACTATTCTTGTTCGTTCTGACAGAGTTGATGGAAAATCCTAATGACATTTTTGTCTTTATTTGATAGAGAGAAACAGGAAAGATTGGGAGGGATGGGGAGATGACATGTGACGAGAGTCCTTATCAAATGCGGGACTTCTTTCTTCTTTCTTCTCCTTAGCCAGCTGAGCCACCAGGACATACATAAAAATAACCCTTTCCCATACAGTCACAAAGCAAGAAACAGGGAATATGAGACACCTCACCAGTAGTAAGACAGGAAGAGGAAGTAGGGGGCGGTGATGACCACCTGCAGCCAGCGCCAGTCAGTGATGAAGTAGGCGAGGAGAGGGAGGAGGAGGACGCCAACGCTGAAGAACATCTGGAACAAGACGCCCACCATCCGCCTGTACTCCACTCCAACAACCTCTGTGACTGAGAGAGAGAAGAAGTAGAAGAAAGATATTATGATCTAGTGTATTTCACGAGCCTTTACTGACCTCTACTGGCAACCAGTCTTTTGAAGAGGTAATATATCGCCATGCAAAAGACTGGAATAATAATATTGGTGTCATTTGCTTTTTGGCTTGAGAACGAGGCTTTTTAGACAGAGTATGTGGATAACTCAATTCTGATTCAAATCACTTTATTTTGGTAGTCCACTGTTGACTCTCAACAATGTATCAGTAGATATTCAACAGTGTAGCAGCTGACTGTCAACAAGACTTTTTTCAGCAGACTATCAGTTAGGTATTTTCAGTTGACTATGCAATTTATGTGAATACTTATGAATTGATTGTGAAGTACACCCACTCAAATTACTATTATTACACTGTCAACGACTTTGGTTAAGTTTGGACAATGGACTACTGAAATACAGCATTACCCCCACCCCCCCAGCTCATGACATATCCAGCCATGTATTCCTTTCACCTTTTGAGAAAGATTAAGTAATATTGGGGTTAAATGCTTCAACTCATCTTAGTACTTAGTTATAGGCAGATCTTTGACTTAAGTAAAAGTAGCAATACCACAGTGTAAAAACACTCTGGTACAAGTCAAAGTACAAAACTATTAGCATCAAAATATAATATACTTAAAGTAGCAAAAGTAAAAGTAGTCATTATGTAGAATGGCCCATTTCAGAATCATATATATCATGTTATTTGGACTATAATTATTGATGCATTAATGTGTTCATCACTTTAATGTTGCAGCTGCTAAAGATGGAGCTAATTTTAATTACTTTATATACTGCTGGGTAGCTTAACCTATAAAAATATATCATAATTTATTAGTTGATTTATAATTTGTATTAATAATCTAAATCTGCAAAGTAACTAGTAACTAAAGCTAATAAATGTAGTGGAGTAAAAAGTACAATATTTCCCTCTGAAATGTAGTGGAGTAGAAGTATAAAGTAGCATGAAATGGCAATATTCAAGTAAAGTACAAGTACCTCTAAATTGTGTTTAAGTACAGTACTTGAGTAAATCACTTAGTTACATTCCACCACTGTTATAGGCTATATACAGACAATCTCAGAAGAATATCGACTTCAGCAAACATGAAGTAATTGTCATTACTCAATACATATGCGGCCATCCAGCCTCCTTTGACAGCAAAGCCATAGATGGTCCTGAACACCAACATGGAAATGTAGTTAGGAGCCACAGCCACCAAGATCCCTGCAATCCCATTCAACAGGCTGGCTACCAGGAAACTCATCTTCCTGCCAAACCTGTAGGCAGAGAGAGAGGATACAGCAAATGGGGATTCCTATTGAGAAATCTGTGGAATAACATCAATAAATCATTACATTACAGTTTTGAGAACGTAATATAATTATCATAAACAAACGACAGCATCACTGAGAAGATTGGCAGCCTCTACCGGCCTCTACATTGCACTTTACATTGTGTACCTGTACTTTTAGCTATAGCTACAATCCATGATCTGATTTGACAACCTGACAACCAATGAAAAAGGTTTACCTCTATGCAAAGTACAGCAACCATACTGAGATAGGTGTACTTGTCAAGAAATTTAGAAATCATGGCCTTACCTGTCAGCCAGGTAGCCAAAAGCAATGCTGCCAATCAGGAAGCCCACATTGAGAGTGGCTTGGTACATATCCACCAACCAGCCATCTGAACATACCAGGTCAAACTGGGACCAAGGGAGATGTTATTTCTAGATATGTCTAGAACTCTGTACAGTACAGCACTAAAAGATTTCCAGTTCTTTAGTTGAAATTTCTGATCCAAATATGAACACAAAACAACATGAGCACATGACTTGATTATTGGTTTTATTGAAGAACATTCAAAGATTTGCAGCGATTGATCTTATCTTCTAGTGCTTTAATCTTGTAGTGACTTAAATCAACCTTATTTGTTTTATTTTAAGAGAAAATGCCTTTACAATCCCACCAGTAAAAGTACACAACAAAGCCATGTGATAATTTCCTTTTATAGACTTAAGCTGTTTATTAAAGTTGCAAAACACAGAAATAGAATTAGGTCAGTCAGTGGAAGCCTCACCTCAGTGACAAAGGACTGTCTGCCCTCATAGTCGTATTCCCAGCCATCCTTGATGAAACAACAGAACATTGCATTTCATGAAAATGTATAGAAGGAACCCAATTCTAAAATTTGCCCATCTAAGTAGGCTACATCATACTTAGACAGCACCTTGTGCACATGTGATAGAATCTACCAAAATGTGTTACATGCACAATGTGAAAATATTTAATTTCAGTTAAATTATAGAAGCTTTGTAGTTCAGATCTCAGAAACCATTGATGGTGGCATTGGAGGTCCATTGGAGAATTAGCTGTGCATAAATATTGTCTAAATATATAACAAAAAGAGACATAGGCTATCTGAAAACACATAGTGGTGGTGTGGCTGCAGTTCCATTAAATAACATTGAAAGTTAAAAGTGGATAGTCTGATAAGGTGGATTTCTTTCCAAATGTAGATACTGTGACACAGTAAACTGTCTTGTCTTTAGCCCTAGTCTCTACTCCAAAACACTCTGGAGTTATAGCTTGAGAAGAGTCAGTGCCTCCTTAGTTAACTGACACGCCAGCTGTGGAGGGTTTTAAGGGCCTAAACTAAATATATAATTATATCATTAAATGCTTAAATAAATGAATTTATTTCACTGCAGCAAGTTACACTATGGATAAATGAAAGTATATAAATAAAAAAAATTATAAATAGATAAATGTGTGAATAAATGAATAATAATTAAATTAATATACGAATGAATAAATAAATATACAAATGTGTAAATATATAAATATATATATATATTAAATGAATAAATAAATAAATAAATAAATAAATACACAAATAAATTTAACATTTATATATTTAATGTCTCATTTAATTTGTGATTTATTTATTTATGGTGACAATTAAGCATTAAATCACATAATTATTTATTTATTCATTTATTTAAGCATTTTATTATATAATTATATATTTATTAAGAATTAAATTATAGAATTATTTATTTATTCATTTATTTATGCATTTATTATATAATTATATATTTGTTCATTTATTTAAGCATTTAATTATATAATTATTTATGTATTTATATATTTAGTTTTGGCCCTTAAAACCCTCCATAGTCAGCAGGCTAACTTAGCAAAGCAACTAATGTTAATGTTAACAAGAAGATATTTGCCACTAACAACTACTAGCAATGAGAACAAGACAGTTGATAGTTAACCTAGCTGACCAGCTAGCCTACTATGATTAGCTATACTAACAAGCTGACATTAGCACAGGATTGGTCAGTTTGATCACTGGTGAAATTATTAGTTCCCATTCGAAAACAGCACAGAAATTAACCATGTCTATTCAGTTTTGTTGAATCTATGTCCAATGAGTTTTTTGCCCAAGAGTTGTGGACCTCCAACATGGCTGCCACAGGATGTTCTACCACCTGAAAGCTAACCCTACCCTCTAAAATAGAGCCAAATGGTCACATAGGGGACTCACCTTGCACGTTGTGACTGGAACGCCACTGAGGTCCAGTTCCAGTGTGTCACAGGTGAGCGCGGTGGTGTTCCAGTCCACCTCGTACTGCTCACAGCCGCTGTGTTGCAGCACTCCGGAGCTGTTGACCAGGGGCAGCGTCAGCCTGCGACTGTCCGCCAGGCTCCAGCCGCAGGCCCGCCTCCTCTCCGCCACCCCGGGGTCCCGACACCAGTGATCCGGGGTGAAACCCTGGAACACGATGCCCACGTACACCCCGGCGAACGGCAGCGACACCAGGCAGAGCAGAGCGAAGATGCGTCTCTGGTCAGCGGCCGAACTCACCGGCCTCCTTCAGGATGTCATCAAAGGTGGTCATCACTACTACTACTCACCCAAAGTGACTGGATTCACTGTGTTCTAATTGTCTAGGATAACAGAATGAGGCAAATGTTCAACTTTGCTTGAGGTTCTGTGCTATTCTATTCATTAACTCCTGGTGTAGAACGAAATGGCAGTAGTCTGTGCTGGAGATTTTGACATAGTTGCCCATGGGGGTGATTGCACCCTTACACACTCCCACTAATCATGTTGGTCAGGAACTAAAGTCCAAAAAGGCCTAGTGACCTTGTGATTGACCAAGTGTAAGCTGAGACATGCGCAGTGTAGTGGAGATAGCAACATGTTACCATTTAATGGAGCTTAACAGAGGATGGCAGTAGAATGATGCAATCTTTGAATGAACCTGCACTGAACGGGAGCCAAAACAAATGTTTCTGTCAGTGAACGCACCAGGGTTACACAAGATATTTTACCCACAATGACTGTGCCACAGGGCACAGAGCATTATTGAAAGAAAAAAAAAAAACTATTCAGTGTAGCATATGCTTGGTGTATGTACTGCAAGCCCAAATGTCAAATGACCAGAGGTGGGGACTCGAGTCACATGACTTGGACTTGAGTCAGAATTTTAATTGCTGGAGACTTGACTTTGACTTGTACTTTGATGACTTGAAATGGTTTCTAAAGTCTTGACAAAAGCTCTTGTGTTTGTGTAAATGACTTGAATTTATACTGGACTCTTGATTTGTTCTGACTTGGTGTTCTACATTTAGACTTGAGACTTGATATTAATGACTTGGACTTGACTTGGTAATCTACATATACAGTAGACTTGTGACTTGACTTGGGACTCAAGCAAAGTTGGCTTGGTCACAAGCTAACTGTCCTTTAGATACTAGGCAAGGATGAAAATCTTATTTTTTCCTTTATTGCATCTCCATTTACTCTGGAATAGTTGTTACCTATCAAAGGAGGCCAGAACCATGCATATAGGCCTTATGGTTGAGGAGCTATTCCTGATTCATTTTGGTTATGTCATTTTACATTCTCTCTCTCTCTCTCTCTCTCTAGGCAAATCCTATTAAATGTCCTGTTTTTTTTTTTTTATGAAAACAAAATGAGTGCAAGCTGTGTTAGAAGAAACCTCTTTAATAATTTAAACTCCCTTGACGGCACATCAGTCCACGACAACACACCACAGCCTCTCAATTTACTGACCGTACTAATAAAAGTATTCTTACCCCAATAACACAATAACACATCCAACATCAATATCACTAACAGAGAAACATTACAGCAGATTCATCTATAACACCTTTTTTTTAGTAGGTGATAAGAGCCATAGCCAAACATCGGAAACATAGGCAGAGACAGTCAGGCCACATAGTTGAAAACAAAAATCAGGGGAGGAGCTTATTTCCCATAATATCTCAACAACATCATTATTAGTGTTTTTAAAATAACAAATATGCAACACTCTTGAAACAACATAAATAAATACTTTGGTCACAGTTTTCCCAAAGGGCACATGAGGAAATCACACAGTAGCTGGATCTTTGTTGGTCGTTACGTTGCTGGTGGGCAACAGGTTGGTCAGTTGTTGGTTCTTCAGCGCAGCATTCTCCTTGGCCCTGTGGACAAATATAAAAAAAGATAATGTATAAAAAATATCTACTTATATGCCAGATATAACAATGAGAGGCATATGAGAGGATGAGGAAGACAATATGTGAAAAGTTACATATAGACATGCTAGGGATGGGACGATTGAAAATCAATATATCGCGATACGAAAATGTGACAATATGTATCGTGGGGCAGAAAAATGTATTGCGATATTAGCTCCATTTTATTCTGCTGTAATAATCATAAATGAGATGGTTTGACCATCACAATTTCACAAGCTCTCCATCCAAATTATATTATTGTCACTTTATAATGACATTTTTAAATTGTTCTTTACATTCTAGCGAGCCAATGCCATCGCTAGAAAGATTTGTGGCTCCGAAATAAACAGAATGCTGAACAGTCAGACTTTATCCTACGTCATTTAACTTTTATTTACTACATCGTATCGTGGTTGTATCGAATTGCGAAGCCCGTATTGCTTATCGAATCGTACCATGAGATAAGCATATCGTCCCATCCCTTATACATACACACATACACATACTGTACACGTGCAGATACACGTGCATATGCATATACACATGCACAGACAATGATTTGTGCAAAAGACACTTGATTGTCTGATAAAGAGCTGCATGTTTGTATTTTCTTGCTCTGAGTCTCTAGCGCAGTGGTTCTCAATGTGGGGTCCAGGGACCACCAGGGGTCCTTGAGGGGGTTCCAGGGGGTCCCAGGCAAATTGTTGTTGTTAAATAAATTGTTTTACTTTACTATTGATTCATTTACAAGAAGTGAACACAATTAGAGAATGTAGAAGAATGACTATTTTGATCATAGTTTCACTGTTATCTCTCTACCTACAATACAGATAGTCATGGAATTCTGGACGAAGGCATATCTAACAATAAAAATATTCTCAGATTTGGGTTCAAGAGACAAAATCTCATCAAATGGGGGTCCGTGGCCCAAATGTGGACTAAACTAGGGGTCCTTGATATGAAAAAGGTTGAGAATCACTGCTCTAGCAGAATCGGGAATCAGCCGAGAATGCTCACCTTTCTGGGAACTCGATGTCATCGATGGTGTCGGGCAGCGGTACGCCTCTGGTCTCCGGCAGCAGCAGCACCAAACCACCAGCCACGAATGCCAGAGATCCTGTTCAAACAGCACAACAGATTGTTACCACCAACAATACAATAAAATACGTATCCAGTATATACAGAAATCTGATTTTCCCTTTCAGATCTGGCAACTTTCGAGCAGACAATAGCTACTTTCCTCGGAGAAAAAGTTGTCAGCACTGGCTGTAAAGAGGGTCACTCTGACTCTGCTATCTCTATCTATAGCTGGGGTGTTCTCTGTTGAAAGGCTGATGGTCCTCACACAGATGCAGTCCAACAAAACAGGCAGCACAGATGGTTAGATTGTGGTTGCCAGACTGGTTAGTGTGGCTTCTATGGCAGCTTGAGGCATGATGCAGCAAAATACATCAACCCATTTGGATCACTGGAACTGTAGTAAAGAGGGCTAATTGAGTTGCGTTCCAAAATGAGATATCCACCATTTAAAAACAACATAATTGCTTGTATCACAGTATAACTACTGAGTGTTATGGAAGTTATTAGCTTATTTTGTACCTTACTTACAAAATATCAACATCTATGAATTGAGGAAGAACATCAGGTAAAATTTTTCGTTTTTACAGAATGGACATATAGCATTTTGGAATGAATTGGAATTTCAATTACGGTGTCTCAGCTATTCAGTACATGGGTTGAGAGCTCCACAGAGGGCCTTGAAAGCCAGCTGCCGCACAGACCGCACCAAATGGTCTCACCCCATAATAATGTGAAACCCACCGAAGATGATGAGGGGCAGCTCCAGCCAGATGACAGCCAGTCTGTAGAGCAGGAAGGGAGCGACGATGCCTCCAACATCACACAGAGTAGAACACACTGACACTCCCAGGTTCCTACATAACAGAAGAAGACCGGGTTAGCTTCTGTACTTTCAAGTAATAATAATAAGTGACAAGTTTTTTGGGGCGTGAACTTGACCAATGAGCGGGAGGAGGGCGGGACTAACCATACAGTTGAACATTGTATCTTAAAAGACCGGCTTTTTAACAAACTAAATCTAATACTTTGAGTGGTACCCAGAAAACCATCTCACCTGACAAAGGTAGGGTAGAGCTCAGTGTTAACGAACACCACCATCTCGAAGGCCATGGTGATACCCAGCCGACCAATACAGGCCACCACCGTCTTAAACCAGAACATACCTGAGAGAAAAGAGAGGAACAGTTAGTTCAAAAACGTTTTACAAAAGTGAATCGCTTGCATCTTATTTACAGGTGTTAAATATCAAATTGTGATGTTCAGTGCATCACAGGAATTATTTTGTGATCAAGTATTGTATTTTTTGGTATACCCATTTCCTACATTTCCCAGAGCTTGCTATAGCTAGCTAGCAGTGGTGGAAAGTAACTAAGTACATTTACTCAAGTACTGCACTTAAGTAGAATTTTAAGGTACTTGTACTTTACTTACGTATTTCCATTTTATGCTACTTTGTACTTATACTCCACTACATTTTAGAGGGAAATATTGTAGCTACTTTTTACTCCATTACATTTATTTCATAGCTATAGCCTAATTACTAGTTACTTTTCAGATCAATATTTTATAGTTAAAACATTTGATCATCTTTATAAAATAACTATAAAATAGCATTGTTATAGATTAGACTACCCAAAAGTATAGCTAAATTGTTAAGATTAGCTTCACATTGACAACTTTAAAATGCTGCTTACATGTACATGTATGTCAATCAGTATTGACATACATCGGTATCAGTATTAATATTCCAGTAATTTATGAAAAATATAACTCTCTAAATGGGGACAGTTTGCATAATGAGTACGTTTACTTTGATACTCTAAGTACATTTTGCTGCCAATACTTGTACTTAAGTAAGTAAGATGTACTTTTACTTAAGTAAGATTTTGAATGCAGGACTTTTACTTGTAATGGAGTACCTATCTTTACATTGTTGTATTGCTACTTTTATTAAAGTAAAAGATCTCAGTACTTCTTCCACTACTGCTAGCTAGCCAACTAGCTAGCTATAGCAAGTTGTGAACATTGAGGCATTTTCTATGATTGCGACCACGCCCCTTACTCAAAAGACAACATGTCTTGTGGCTGCATTGCATTCTGGTCTATTGAGGCCACAGTTTGTGGAGAAATTGGTTATCTGCCCTTTCTACCCTGGATCCCTGTATGACTGTTGAACTTTGGTGCAAAATGGCGGCTCTAGAAAGAAGCCCTCGCTCTTTGATTATGAGGGACTGACACCAAAACGTGATGTTTACTGTTGATTATTTGGATTGCTGCTGTCAAACTCCATTGTAGCTGCACTGGAAATATCTTGACGTCACATCATGTACGTTTTTACATGTTTTCATTGACTGGGATCTTCCTGGATAAAGAATAGAATCTAAATAAAGAATAAAGGTTCTGTCGGGAGTCCCTGAGACAAAACAAAAAGGCAAATCTTTGACCCACATCAGTCATTTTCTTGTCAAGTCTCAATGCCCCACTTCAACTCACTCTCTGGAATGAAGGCAGTGATGAAGCAGGAGGCTCCGGCGACGATGTTGGCGGCAGCGAAGGGATACCGCCGGCCGATGCGCTCGATGGTGAAGAGGATGAGGAAGGCGGCGGGGAACTCCACCAGGCCGGAGATCAGGAAGTCGATGTAGACGTTTCCTCCCAGGATGCCCAGCCTCATGATCAAACCCTGGTAGACCACAGCGCTGGTGAACCTGGAGGGAGCAGAGAGAGGAATGGTAGTGGCTGGTCAAGAGATGGATGGACAAAGGTCAAAGAGTCTTTCATTGCAGAGTTTTCCAAAATGAGATGACCACCATCTGAAAAAATGATTGATAACACAACATTAAAGCAAATTATGTTATTTGTATGCTTGCCAGAAGGACAAATATCTTTACATGCTCTTGCCAAGAGACTAGTATTTTCATTAGGTCCTTGTAGAACTACCATGTCTACTTGAAGTCCCACACACTGTACACACTTGCAGAGAAATGTATGACACAATGTTTCAGTCAACCAACCTTCATCAGGTATCACCATGTCTGAAATATCTTTGGCTAGTAGATTAATTTCCTGGTATTCTGATAAGGTGTCATATCATTTTACAATTGTTTAAGAATTTAAGTTCTGCATATTGTTTGTTGGACTTCTTTGTTGTACATAATCTTTTATTGAGGATATAATATTAGCGTAGTAGGCCTTGCTAAGTATATGCTAGCCGTATAACAATAGTTAAGTAGTAGTGAGCTATTATTGGTGATTTTTTTATTCTTCGATTTTCAGGTGACTTTTCAAAACTTGAAAACGTGGCGCTATTGTTTTGTGTGCTTTTGCTCGTAAGTGTTAAAAGTGGCTACTGTCAGCTGTAACTAGCACTAAGCTAGTTGTCACTTGTTTGAAGAATAGTAGGCAATGTAAGTCCCTGTTGACAAACTAATACAACAATTTACAGTCATATGGCCTGATAGGTAACCTTTGATCTTTCCATTATTCCTGCACTATATTTGCCAAATGAATACCAAACAACTTTGCATTATAAGTAGGCTATACTCATGTTGGAAAAATATTTGCTGAAACTCACCAGTTATAGCTGAGGATCAAAGTGTGTTTTCTCATTTTTGGAGTTCTGATCAGGTCCATGAAGGAGGCAGTGGTGGAGTCAGCGTTATCATCTTTCAGAGTCTAAAGAATCAAACATAGATTGTGAGTTCCTAATTAAAATGATTTAGCGTAGATTTCCATATTAATTTGTTTTTCTTTTCACTTCTTTTCTCTAGATCGGTGGTTCTCAACGTGGGGTCCGGGGACCACCAGGGGTCCATGAGGGGGTTCCAGGGGGTCCCCAGCAAATTGATCAATTGTTAAACTTCAGCATTATTCCATTTACAAGAAGTTAACACAATTAGACAATGCAGAAGAATGACTGTTTTGATCATAGTTTGACTGTTATCTCTCTGCCTACAATACAGATAGTCATGGAATTCTGGACAAAATCATACCTAACAATAAAAATATTCTCAGATTTGGGTTCAAGAGTCAAAATCTCATCGAATGGGGGTCCATGGCCATAATGTGGACTAAACTAGGGGTCCTTCATATGAAAAAGGTTGAGAATCACTGCCTTAGTGCCCGTCCTTGCTTAAACAACCAGCTACCTCAATGTTCTTGGAGAGAGTCATCTTGTTCTCCTTGGCCATGGCCTCAGTAATCTCCACAGCCTTGGTGGAATTGTTCTGAGAGAGAAGCCACCTCGGAGATTCCGGGATGAACCTGCAAATTCAGAATTTCCATGAATCCGAGCCAACAAACTGGATGTTATATACTGTAGCTCTAATCCTCTAGAATCTTTGTATATCTATTGAACCTTGAAGTATTGAGGTGAGGAGGAACTTCTGCACCAGAGATTTTTTTCCTATTTCTGTATCTGCTTTATTCAGATGATCCGTGTGTTTGCACTACATGTTGGTTTGGTGTTTATCAAAGAAGATGATGGGAAATGGGAAATGACATTGCTGTTTATTAATGCTTTTGGGGGAAAAAACAATACACTCTACGAACCAGTAATCCCTTAAAATACCATTACATTTACAGTACATTAATTCACCCCTTAATTCATGCAAAATCCACTTAAAATGAGTTATGGGAGTTATTAATGGTGGAGACCCCATCAAACACCCCTTAATGTTTGACTGCTTACTTTATAATTTAATGTAAAATTCAGGGAGACAGGAACCTTTCCATTAATAACTCTGTAAACCTGCACAAAATCCCTAAACAAATCCCTTAATTTTAGGATCTCCATGAACTAACCCATGAATAAATCCTTTATAAACCCATGATACTAACCTTACATTTTTAAAGCTGTGTTATTTTTAATGGATAATTAATGTTTAAGTAATGGAGGAATTAAGGACATTTCAGTGATAAAATTAAGGGGTTTGGTTTTGTAGTGGCATCTGTGAAAACAGAGTTTTTCAGGAATGAAGAGAAGCATATTTACAATGGGGCTTTAACAGATTTTCAAACCAAAATTATACTTATATGGTTTTTAGCTGAAAGCAGCATTAGGCAAGATGCTTACATAAAAATCGACACCATAGATCTGCCCTATTTATTTCAAACAGTTACCTCTCACTACCATTTGGGGCCGCCAATGTAAAAAGTTGCCTAATGTAAGCTGTTTTTGTTTTTCAAAATCATTACAAAAAGTAAATTCCCTGTCATTAAAAAAAAAATCTGTTTCTGAATAAAGCATAAAATACATAAAGAAAGAGGGTGTTTCCATACCAATAGTAGGACAGGAAGATGATGTAGGGGGCGGTGATGACCACCTGCAGCCAGCGCCAGTCAGTGATGAAGTAGGCGAGGAGAGGGAGGAGGAGGATGCCAACGCTGAAGAACATCTGGTAGAGTACGCCTACTGTCCTCCTGTACTCCACCCCCACTATCTCTGTGACTGAGAGAGAGGAGAAGAAGAAAGGTGTTGAAATTGAGAGTGGATCACCAGCAAAAAAAAAACCAATCACTAAATGGAAATAGACAGCAATTTGGGTGCTCACTTAAAGCAGTATTCCACTTAGTTTCAACATGGGGGTTATTTGGCACTTGACCGCCTTGAAAACCAGAATATAAACTAATCACCCAGATCGGATGCAGCTGGACGAGTTCGTAGCATTCAGATTTTTACTTCCCATTCATTTGAATGAGGCTTTAATGCTTGAGATAGGTTTGTTTGGGAGATCCTTGAAAGTCCCTTGGCAAGATTGATCTGTTCATCTTTGTCATTTTCAATATTCATGCTACATTTCAGTCCTTTCACTTCCCTTATTTTGAAGAGTTTAAAGACGATAAAAAAAATAATTCAAAAGCATTGATTTTTTTTTTTTTTTGCCAAGAAAGCCGTTCTTCGCTTAAGGTTAAATCATGGTGTCCTTACTCAGAACATATCCAGCCACCCAGCCTCCTTTCACACCAAAGCCATAGAAAGTTCTGAATACTAGCAAAGACACATAGTTAGGAGCCACGGCCACCAGGATCCCTGCGATGCCGTTCAGCAGGTTGGACATCAGGAAACTCATCTTCCTGCCAAACCTGCAAACAGAGAGAGGAACGAAGATGAGACAAACTGACTGTCTTTCAATGGTCTAATCTCTCCATCATTCATTCATGTATTCATTCTCTCAGTTTTGGTGCTATATGTAGCATTGTCAATCAATCAGGTAGCATCAATCTGTCTTTGTCAAATGAATTGTGAGTGTTAGTGCTAGTGTGCCTCAAAATTAAGACCCCATTTCCCATAAGCCCCGTCGCTCCTTGTCTTCCCTCCCTCCCCCTTCGTGGCATCTTTGTCTTTACTGAAGAGGATAAACATGTTGGAAGTGATTTTTTTCCATCAGCCTTTCATTCTGTCCACCATCTTCCATCACCAGAAACTGTGAAAGCTTTAGCTCTGTTTGCGCTGGAAGAACAGCGCCCTCTTCCTGTTTTGTGCCGTAAAGCAATTTCCCTTTGTGCCATAGAGCAATAGAGCCGATTTCCCGCCAAATCTGACCTGATGACAAGCTCATTTCACTCACTATATTGTTTATCTGTACCACTATATACTGTGTCTGTCTCATCGAAATCATCAATAAATTTGCTTCGTGTAAAACTATGGGACAAAGTGATCTGTGGCACAATCTACCCCATAATCTAGGTAATTAAGCGATAACTATTATGCTATGTTCATGTGCCGGTGGGAAAGTCCATCATTCAGGACTTACAAATGTTAGAGAACACCTGATCAGTTCAATTCAATTGACCGCATCCATACTCTCACATCTCACCTGCCGACCAGGAAACAACACTAACCAATCAGAGCCTTACCTGTCGGCCAGGTAGCCAATAGCGATGCTCCCAACCAGGAAGCCCACATTGAGAGTGGCTTGGTACATATCCACCAGCCAGCCATCGGAACACACCAGGTCAAACTGGGACCAACATACACACACACACAGTTAGTTACATTCGTCTCTTATTTTTGAGATTTTTTGTCTTTCTTAAAGCAATATTCATGAGGGTTTTAACATGAGGGTTATTTGGCACTTGACCACCATGAAAACCAGAAATATACCACAAATAAATCCCATGTTAAAACTAAGTGGAATATTGCTTTAAGAACAGAAAAAATCAGAAAGAACCAACTTGTGGTCAACTACTACCCTTTCATATATGAAATATTTTCAACATTTCTTTCATTTTTGGCAACATTGAGGGAAGTTAAGTTTGTAAGTATTTTGCCATTTTGTACATCATGAATATATACTGGAAATTCCCTTCTTTTTTTATATTCCCATACTCTCTCCCTCTTGAATATATTATTTTTCATAATTTTTCATATTTTCTCATACATTTCATTTTGATTTTATATTGTACATATCTTCATATCTTCATTTTTCCCAGCACGTTCAACTGCTGTTGTTTTGCACACCCTCGTTATGCTGTAACGTATATTTTTTCATAGTTATTATTCATACATTTCCACTTAAAATGTATGAATGTTGGAATTATCAGTTATGATTTATGTAATACCCGCCATTTGCTATAGCCTACTTATTTATATTCTATTCTTCCTTGCTGCATCCTATTACAGCTGCATTTTTGGCTGCATCAGTTTATATAACCCCACAATTCTTTGTATTTTATTTTATTGTATTTATTTTATTATAAATGATTTGTTATAAATGTATTTATTTTTTAATCTTTTATATCTTTATCTTTTTTTTTTTTTTAATCTTTTTCTTTCTCTTATTAAATATGGTTTTAATGCACTTTCACTTTTTATATCTTTTATTACCTGTCTTTAATTTTTCTTTTATGTAAAGCACTTTGAATTGCCAATGTGTATGAAATGTGCTAAATAAATAAACTTGCCTTACCTATTGTTTTTATTGGGGTTTTTTTTGTTGTTGTACCTGTTTATCTCTTGTATTACCTTTTACTCCTATTTTTTATATATTTTTTTTTTCAGCACACTTTTATGTAAAGTTTGATCTGTTTTTAATTGTATCTCTGTTTGTTTGTGTGTTTTTAGTTGTACCTGTTTACCTCATATATTACCTTTTATTCCTATTTTCTATTATATATATTTTTTAATTTATTTTTATTTTTTCTATCATTCATTGTGGTAGTTTCACATCACTGCTTTTGGGTTTTATTGTATGTAAAGCACTTTGTAAACATTGCTTTTAGAAAAGTGCTATACATATAAAATTATTATTATTATTAAAGTTATTATATTCTGTTTTTGTGCATATGTAATCTGCCACTATTTGCTGCTGCAACAACCCAGTTTCCCCAAAGAGGGAAGTTCCATGTTGCTGTATCTCATCTCACCTCAGTAACAAAGGACTGCCTTCCCTCATAGTCGTACTCCCAGCCGTCTCTGCAGGCCGTCGTGGGCGTTTTGCTGAGTTCCAGTTCCACAGAGTCACAGGTGAGCGCGGTGGTGTTCCAGTCCACCTCGTACTGCTCGCAGCTGCTGTGTTGCAGCACTCCGGAGCTGTTGACCCGGGGCAGCGTCAGCCTGCGACTGTCCGCCAGGCTCCAGCCGCAGGCCCGCCTCCTCTCCGCCACCCCGGGGTCCCGACACCAGTGATCCGGGGTGAAACCCTGGAACACGATGCCCACGTACACCCCGGCCCACGGCATGGACACCATACACAGCAGGGCGAAGATGCGCTTCTGGCAGCGGCCGAACTTGCCGGCTTCCTCCAAGATGTCGTCGAACGTGGTCATGGCTGCGTTCGGATGTGAGTTTTCTCTCGACGAGTAACCGTGGCCGCTGTCAAACTGTCTCGTAACTGAGTCTATGACCTCACCAGCGAGGATGTTGAGCGTCCCTCGACAGCGTGTCCAGTGAGGTGTTTGTCGATTCGGGTTTTTAACAGGGCAAGACGGAGCAAAGGTCCACACGAACGCGTCGGTGTCGCACTACAGGCCGAGCAGCGGAGCGTTAAAACACGTTTGTTATCACGTATTCAGGCGTCACAAGAAGTAACACACTTGACGCCCTCCCTTCTCTTCGTCATTTGGCAAATTTAACACATGCATGCGCTGACATGGACTGGGGTACTTACACTCTCTCTTTCACACACACAGAGTCAAGCTGTCAATCAGTACCGATGGTACTGATTGACAGCATAGGTCCAACACAGGTCTACTTTAAAGGTATCTGTTGGTACACAGAGATCTGACAACGATCTGAATGCTGGTCTTTTTAGTAAAGGGAATATCAGCCAATTGTTTTCAACAAACACTGAAGAACACTATCTTCTTCAGTGTGTTTGAGTTTGTTCTTATTGAAAATGCAAATGCCAAGCTCAGTCTTCAGTGAACTATCTTGACTAGATTCCAAAATTAGGAGTAAAAAATGACATAATTTGATTTGTAAATCCCATTACAATAAGTTTGTTGGTTTCTTGTAAAGGACAGAGAATTCAAACCTACTGAACAATAGCTATGTATAGTAACTACATACTGGAACACGTGATGTTCAGTATGTATGCAATTACATTCTTGTCCATGAGTCACTCATTCTGTAGTTACAATGAAACCACAACAACGATCAACAGCTGATCTCTTATTTATTCAAATAATGCAATATTTTTACATCGACATTTTCTTTAAATAGGAAAACAGGCAAAAAGCTGTAAAACATTTCAGAGAACATAACTTACACCAACTAAAACATAATGATCACCTCGCATAGTACTGACTCATCACAGAAAAGTTCTCATGCTCTTTTTTTTTTTGGCGTCACTACTTCAACACCGCACCGCGCTAGGTGAGATATCTCTTTACTTCTTTTCCGCTGAACTCTTCCCTTGACCTCGCTCACAGACATTCAATGAGGAAGGCGACTGAAAATTTATGCGTATTATACTTTCGCCTTTACCCGGCAACGACAAAAAAAGAGCAGGAGAAAGAGGAGGTTCAGTACAGTACCATGCAGATGAGCTGCACATACTTTGGTACTTAATACAGCAGAGATAGACATTATGCGACGATGAGCAACAAAGTTATCGTTCACGCACCCAACACGATCGTCCGCTTCTCTGTCATCGACTCGTCTCCCCTGAGGAGACATAGTGGCACTTCTCGTCGCAAAGTGCCGAATGTTGATAGAAGCCTTTACCTCCGTTTAGACCGCTTTCTTAAAAAAAAAAAAGGGCAGAGATTTGAAGTGCGGCATTTTCATGGCAACATTTGAGGCTAATTTAGGCGAAGAACTCCACATGCTGAAAGAGAATCAGTATGAATTTTGAGGTTAAAGTAGTGATCTACGACATTTTCATATAAATAAATATCCCTTTTGCTAGTGATTCAACCTATATCCAGTTCATGAAAAATTTAATTTTTATTTCATTTGCTGCCAGTGTCTGGAAGATCTTTTCTGGGAAAAATCCTCAGGAAGTGATGCGTTTTACGTTTCCGGTTTGTTTGGAATAAACAGAAGAAGAATGGGGTAGTTAGCATGAGCAGCAATAGCCACCATGACTGAACAGACAAAGAAGAGAGAGACTCAAACTGCATCAACAAAAAATCCAAGCAAAATTGAGAATCGCGCGGATTTCCACTTTAATTCCTCTGTCAGCATGTGGGTTGATTTCCTAAACTGCAGAATCTTGAACTTTTCAACATTAAATATCTATTTCTGACATTGCATTGGGAGCCATTTGTCTCAAGTAATTGCACTATTCTTTAGGACCCTGCCCTGATGACCATATACTATCACCACATTCTGCATGCTCTCATTAGTATTATGTTAAATTGAATAAAGCATTCCACGGGTTCAGATCATTAGCTGAAGTGATATGATCATTGCACATCCACCTTTTTAAGTGAACACAGAACATGATCAAGTCAGATTTTAGAGCAAGATGTGAACAATGCTTCATTTATCAAAACACTGATGTCTATTTTCCGGATCTGGTACCACTTTAATTCCCAGATATGAAACAAAAATCAGGTGGAGAAGTTACCAATACCTACAGCAAAGGGACAGCAAGATGTTGGAGTTTCTTAATTATGGCACAAACTAAACTCATCCACTTGGACTATGGATGTTCCCACTAGCAAAACAAGTCTTCGCTTTTTTGTGTGTCTTGTAGGAGTGGTGTCTTAGAAAAACTCTTCTCTTGTTTAACAAATCTTGTGTACAAAGCTTTAGAAATACCCTGAATGGTGAAACGTTGTTTTATTTTTTGGACTGAGTGCATATGGCTAAAGCCTGATTTTAGCGATGACATCACACCGAGAGGTTTAAAATAAGGTTTTCCACGAGCGCTCGTATGATCTTGATCTTCACCACCTCACAATAATTGCTGTGGATTGTCCCTGAATTCGGTCAAATCACATTGGTGAATCTACCTTCTTTCCCCTTTGTTTCGTACCTCAGACAATGCAATCAATGTACACAATGGAATAAATATGTAGTCTAGGATAGAGTGCAGTTTTTTTGGGTATCAAACCAATACAAAATAAGGAATTACTCTATTCAAAACTATTCAAAAGAATCAACATGTGTCACCAGCAACTAAGAAGCGTTCGCACCAGGCATGCTTGGAGACGTTTATTTGGACCCTGGAGCCTTTACTCCTTTAGTTCGTTCGTTTGTTAGGCCAGGTGAGAACAATGCCATTCGAACTCTGGTGGCACCAAATAACCGCAATGACACGCCTGAAAATGTCAGTCTCAGTGTTCTTCCAAGAGAAGTGCAGTACCGTTTGGTAGGAGTGCGGAACTGTGGAAAACAACCCCAAAACACAAGATTTCATGGGTATAAGGAGACGGATGTTGACATCTGATAGCCAGTATTTCCTCATGCTTGGAAAGCCTAGAATAACAAAATGAAGCGAGGGCAAACCGAAGTCTGGACTGATGCTCATACTCAGCTATTTCTTCATGTGTTCTTAACTGGCATGAACACCAGAGAAGGTCAATTACAGCAAAAAGTCCATCAAGTTCAGCTAAAGCTACAGGGATTGGAATCAGATTTGTTTCGACTCCGCCTGCTACCAAAATCTCTACCCTGGCGGGATGACAGGTCACCAAAACTCTGTCCAGTCAACAAGCTACTTGTGACTCCATGTGAAATAGTAAACTTTTCCACTATGGTTCAGACTGAAGAAAACAAACTGTAGGCGTGATCACACCCTAATACTCTGTGACGGTTCTACTGTGCAGGCCAAACTGCATTATGTGGGAACACTGCAGTCAGAAAAAAAAAGAATGTGAACATTCGCGAAATGTTGACATTCGAGAAATACAAACTCCAGCAAATATCTCTGCCCTCTCTGCTCCTTTGCAATGAGTTCAATTGCTAAAGTGAACTGGCTGCAATCCACATACATTCATGTCACTGTGTCTCATTTCTGTCTTTTCCGTCCTATTATCACATGCGTTTGGCTAAAAATGGGCGAGTTTCGGCACTACAAAAAACTTGGCTTTACCGAGTTAAAAATCACACATGGTAGCTTCCCAAAGCGTAGAGCGGAATTCCAAAACTGAGCTTGTGATGTATGCGAGCGCAAATGGAAAACAATGACATGATAACTTCTATACATCAGCGCCAGTGGTGGTTGTACAAATATGGCTTTGGTGGGAGAGAGACAACCTAACAGCTCCTCGTGTCTAACTGATATGCACAGCTAAGGTTTCATAACTTAGAACCTCCGTTCTCGTCGAATATCCATTCATACATCATAAGGCCATCTTGAGTTCATTCATTGCACAGTTAACAGAACAGAGACGCACACCGCTAATCAGCTCGGACAGCCGTTAAATAATCATAAAAAACAAAAACAAATGAGTGCGCAATTCACCAGTGAAGACAACAACAAACATAAAAAGTCCATATTATAGAACATTATCATCTATGTACATCATCGTTCGTCGATCAAAGCGAGACAAAAATCAATCTGTCTAGTGATGAGAATGCAAACTAAGTTCATCGTCAGGAAGGCATCGCACTTTCTTCTCAAGGGGAAAGAAAGAGAAAGATCTGCTATTGGAGCAACTGTAAACAGCAAGAAAGACAAATGGTGTCCTCATTCCCTTTAGAAACAACAGAAGCTAATACCTCGACCGCCTAAGTCCACGGAAAAGATTATTTCGAGCTTAACACCGCCGTTTTCAACCTGGATCAACATGTTGAAACGCTCTTTCGGTGCTTTCGGGGTTGATTTTTGGAGTGTCCGTCGGCCCGTTCGGACGGGATTTGAAGCAGTTGGCGAGATTTCAGAATCAATCGATATGATAGAAAGATTTGGGTGAATAGGGTCGAGGTCGAACACGGCCGGAGTTACGGTTTAAATATTCAGCCTTCAATAAATATCGACAAACCGTGTGCTAGTGCTGACAGCTTTTACTTCAATGTAGTCTTCAGTCAGTGGACTGGATGGAGATCTGAGGAGGCCGGGTAAAGGTGCAGTCCAACAAAAAGTCCCAAAGGAGGGGAGGGGGTTTCTGCTTTCAACAGGTGGTCGTTGTTACTATTTCGTCGTCGTCGTCGTCGCTGCTATGGAGACATTCACTGAGAGAGAATAGTTCTGATTGGACGGTGGAAGGAGGGAGGGAGGGATAGTGAGCTCACACCCTGAGGAGGTCCTCGTCACTGTCGTCCTCGTCCCGTTTCCTATTGGCTGCCGTGTTGTTGGCGTGGTGGCGGCCGGCCGAGCGCGGTTTGCTGCTCTTCCGCTTCCGGTCCGACTCGTCCAGGAGGCCGACCAGGTCCTCGTCGCTCTCCTCCTGAAACGGAACGAAGGAACGAGGGACTTTGTTGAGTTTTTTTGCTGTCATTGAATTGTACAAGTCTTGGTTTTTACCTGTACAATATGTTATTTCTTCATGCGGTATCAAGTGAAAATCAACAAAACTTTAAACCAGGTTAGACTGCTTTCATAACCTAAAGATGTTCGTCCTTCCTGGTTTGTTAATGCTGTTTTTTCTTTAAAGGGGTGAACAGTCTGGTTTCGACTTCAGTCGGGGGAAAAGTGAGCCAATTGTACAATTCTATTCTATTCCCCAACTTCCCCTGAGAATTGAACAAATTCCCTGGAATACCCTTCTAAAACTTCCGTGTTATTTCAGGAATTCTATGACGAGTAGGAACTAGATATTCGATACCGTGGAAAATATCGCGATATCCGCGAAATATCGCGATATTCGATAATATTGAATATCGGCCCATTGAATATCGATTTATCCATTGAATATATGTCCTATGATGGCTTACATCCCATGATGGTCTGTTTCAGAAGCTATTCCCACCATGATAACAATAGAATTCCGGGGGAAACACTGCCAATACTAATGGTAAGTAATTTTGGTCGTCATTTTTTAAAATTCTTTGGCATCAAAATGATCAAAGATTTTGAATATCGCCACAAAATAATAGTAACAACATGGGACTGGTGCAGGAGAGATGAGCCTCACCTGCAGGAAGGCGCTGCGGTGCCCCGAGGTGCGCCTGGGAGGTCCGGAGGACTTAACCACGCGCACCCCCGGGACGCTCAGCACCTCGTCCTCGCTGTCGTCGTCCTGCTCGTCCAGCGCGAAGGAGCGCAGGCCGTCCGTGTTCACCGGCTTGGTGGTGATGTGGCCGTTGCCGTGGTTGCTTTTGCCGCCGTGGGAGGAGGACGAGGAGGACGCGGGGGGAGCCTCCAGCTCCTCCATGAGCCACTCCATCTCCTCTTCGCCCCCCTCTTCATCCATGTTGACCTGGGGAATTAGAGACAAAGGTGAGTTAGCACAGACAATGAATCATATGGGATAACTTGCATCTCCATGTCTATGTGCAGACAGGTAGATGAAATCCATTTTTTTCTCATACCTGAAACAAGTTGGTGTTTAAGTCTGAACAGCAAAACAACACATTAGATTCACTCATTAGATCAGCCTACCTTGGAGTATTTATAGGAGACCTGGTTTCCTCTCCTGCAACAGCCAGCCACCTTCTGGATCACCAGCTCCCTGGGAGGAGACAAGAGATTTAGCTACATCATCATCTCGCAATTTATCAAATTTGTTTCAACAATTTGTTTCTTTAAATTTCCAGGCAGCATCAACTTGTCTCCCTTTGTGGGACCTCACCTCCTCTCCCTCTTGTGGAGGAGGAGAACCAGGAGGCAGATGGTCAGAAGCAACAACAGCAGGCTTAGCACCGCCCCCACTGCCTGGCTCCGCCTTGACAGACTGGGAGCTCCGCCCTCCCCGTCGTCATCAGACTGTCTGTCAACAGTTCTGTAGGACAATCAAAGACAAATGAGCGATTATTTGTGTGTGAGTTTAGAAATCTATCTGCAACTATGCTTGGGTGTCTACATCTGTCTATATGTGGGTGTATATACATCAGGGTTCCAGTGTGGCCCTCATGAACAGTACTGTGCAAAAGTCTTAGGCATATGTCAAAGATATCCATAAAGCGAAGATACCTTCAAAACTAATGAAATGAAAAGTTTCTGAATATCAAAAATGTACAATAAACAGCAGTCTACTGACACAGTAATGCAGAAAACAAATAAACATCTAAGACTTCTAAGAAATTTATATAAAAAAATCTACGGTGCCTAAGACTTTTGCACAGTACTGTAAAATTTATGTGACTTTCAAGAACTAAGTTGGGCACTTCTACGATGTAAAATTTTTTTTCTTGGTTTGTTAATGTTGTTCTAAAGAGGGTGAACAGTCTGGTTTCTACTCCAGTTGGGCTGAAAACGATCGAATGTATTAAACGTTAAATAAAGGGACCCATTTGTAAAATTCCCTGATATTCCCTGTCTTCTCTCAGAGAATGGATCAAATTCCTTGATTTTCGCTGTCTGGAACAAAACCTCTGTACATTCCATGATATTCAGGAAGTTCCATAACCAGTGGAAACCCTGATATGTATATGTAACAGTGTTGACTCACGTTAGACCACAGACAGCGTCAGTGTGCCAGATAAACAGATACTGGCATCCGTCCGTCTCCAACATAAACTCTGGCATGCCGACGCCCGCCGTGGGGTTACAGTGGAACATGATGGTGGAGGAGACCTTCTTGGTCTTCTCCCGCCCGCACACCGAGTCGGAGGGCACGATCACGTCCAGGTTGCCTCCTGATAAGACAGAAAGGTGAGGTAAGGCTGTCAAATCAACAGTGACTCTGCTGGGATGACCTGTACAGTGTCATTTGTTGTTGACATACCATTAAATGAATGTGTGAATGGTAATGTTCAAATATTAGATACTACACACAATCAACAGAAGATGGTTTTGCCATGATACACACTTTTAGTCCATTGTGCAAGTTTGCTTAAAGGTGCAACATGTAGCAATTTAACATTAACAGTACCACATTAATTTTGAGACAGATTGGCAGCCTATAACGGCCTCTACAATGCATTTTACATTGTGTGCCACCAGGTTAGATTTGGCAGAATTTCTTTATTTTGATTGATTGATTTGATATCTTGATTTTGACTTTTGTATAGTTACCATAAAACAAGACCATCACTGAGAAGATTTTACACTGTGTGTCATCAGGTCGGATTTGGCGGGAAATCTGCTTGATTGCTCTGTGGCACAAAGGGCGATTGCTTTACAGCACAAAACAGGAAGAGGGCGGTGTTCTTCCAGTGCAAGCAAGCTAAAGCTTTCAGAGTTTCTGGCAATGGCAGATGGTGGAAGGAGTGAAAGGCTGATGGAAAAAATCTGTGTTTATCCTCTTCAAGCTTGAGACGCCGGGGAGGGGAAGCGGGGACAGGGAGCAACGGGTTACGCGGAATTACAGGAAATGTCCGATTGAGAATTCTTCATTCATTCCTTTGGGGGACATGGTGTCCAATTTATAGATCAGTATGATTCTTGTTGCAATAGAAGTTTATTTTATCCCAATTGTCTGGGAGTCTTGGTGTGTTCTATGCCTATGTAGGGAGGACACACTGTGTTTTGCCTTCAAAAAATGTGGGTCTTGGTTTCTGATGCTCTGCTATGTCCGTCTTGAGCACACAACTTGTTTTTCCCCACGTCGCCAAGACCACACTGGCGTTTTGTTAAATAACCAAAATGGGTTCTGGTGAGTGAGATTTGGTTTAACAGGAGGGAGATCAGATCTGGCAACCATTTGGCGGATGTTAGGGCGGTGTTTGAAAACCAACCATGGTGGGTCTTTAAGAAATGTAGATAATTTAAGGTATAATTTAGTATTTGGTAACCCAATATTTCTCTATTGACGCTGTTATTTAGTTTGTTACTGTTACTTCTCCAAAATGTCCATCAAATTTCTCTCAACAGCTCATGCAGGATGATCTAAGTGACAATCCAACAGACTGCACTGCTAAAGGTCTAAAGGCCTAGATTTACCTCATTAATAGCGTTATTCTAGGTAGAAGAAATGCAATACTAGTAGTACTACATAATGAGGTAAATATACAAACACTTGGATTATTCTGTTATTCTGCATGAGCTGTTTGGAAGAATTTGATGGTCATTTTTATAACATTTTGGAACTCCAAACAACTAGACCCAATTCACTTCAATCGTTTGTTAGAAGGCTGGGACCGACCTGCAGCAGCTAATTCGCTGTGTGTTTGGTAGTTGTTCGAAACTTCCATGGAATTTCCACTGACATGAGGGTGAGTAGATAATGACAGAATGTTCATTTTGGTCTCTCTCTACTGCGGACTATCAACAAATGGCAAAATTTCCCCCCCAAAAAAACCCCAATACTCGAGTCAACTGTTCCTTTACGGGTACCATATGTAAATTACCTTTAATGTAGTACTTGGCTGTTTTGGAGAGGCCGATCTTGCGCCGGTAGTCTCCGTTGAGTTTGACCTGGCAGATGTTGGCCCCCACACAGGAGGAAATGGAGCTGTTGGTGATGCCGGACAGCTGGATGTGGTAGATGTAGCTGTCGCCGTTGGAGCGGATGTCTCCGGATGCCTGGTGGTGGCTGAGAGAGGAGGAGGAGGGTAAGAATAAAGATAAGCAAAGGGGAGAGGTTCATGTCCACTAGGCCCTCATGTCCGAAGGGTGCTACCAGTATTATTGGTAGCAACACCTTTGGTTTGTGTGTGTCTTTCACTGATGTTTCAACTGCCATCGCATCGTGATTGTAGTTTTTTGAAAAACAGTTTTCCCCCTGACGTTTTTTCACGGTTAGCATTTCCAAGGCCGCTGTAAACCACATGATAAGGTTCTGCATGGTTTTCTTGGTTTTTTCATAATTTCTTGTAAACTGTGAATGATTACTTAATTAAGTCCATTTCAAGGTCCAGTCCACTGAGTGACAGCTCCTCTTTATTTTTTTTCCTATCCTACATAATAAACAACCTCAAGGTGACATATTTGTTAGTGATTGGACTGGGGGGGGGTTGCGGATTGGGTAATGATAAGTAAACTATTGCCTTGTTTGACTAATAGGAAAAAATACATTTGCGTGTGAGAAAGAGAGAAAGCATGATTAAGCGATAGATAGATAGAGTGTGTGTGTGTGTGTGTGTTACCTGAAGTAGAGTGCTCCAAGGCTGAGCTGGGCTCCTGTGTCGGGAACGCGGATCGTCCCGTTCGTCATCACCACCTCGCGCTGCTTCACCGCACACGCCGCCCGGGTCTCCCAGCCGATCACGAACTCACATGTCGCATCGTCCACGCTGCTCACACACACACACACACACATAAATGGAGACTCTTAGCATGGTTGCAGGGTATCTGCATGTTTCAAAAAGCCAAATTTAAGACTGGATTTGAATAAAACCAAAAGCAAAACCAGCAGTCTAAAGCTATATGAAGTCTAAAGCAGATATGATGCAAAAAAAGCATGTTCTTCAATATTGCACCAACACTGTTCTGTATTAATCTATCACTGTATGGTGAAATAGAAGACCTCTAATAATTGGATTAAGACATTTTAATACCTTTTAAGGCCTTACATTTAGATTATTTTAAGGACACAAGAGCATTCACATCCATTTTTGTGTGACTGCATGCACACGTACATGTGAGTCCAGAGTACATGAAGCCTGAACTCGTGCACATCGGTGCATTCACGCACAAGACCGTGTGTAATATTAAGTCTGCTGAGCATTGGCACCGGTTTTGCAAGGGACTCCAAATGACACTGTAACCGGAGAAAACTTTAACTTTTAAGACAAACACTGTGTTCTGCCATGAACACCGGCAGTTAGGCATCCCGAAACACGGAGTAAATGAATGCTGTGGTTGAATGTGCTGCACATGCTCATTATAGCAGCACATGTGGGAGTGAAGCAGAATTTGAACATGGCTGAAATGAAGGTTCTGCTTTGTCCGATTCCTTTCTCCCCCGTCTCCTGTTGGCCTTTTGTCCTTACTTGAGCAATATGGGTGATTTGTTTGTGTTACAACCAATCTGGCTGTATTTGAGCTTTATCGCATCGGTTTTCCTACCTTCCTATTCTCTTCTACGGTTCTGCCAGTGTATTTGCGGTTAATTGGGTTGTGTTTCTCTTCCGTTGTACAAACAATGACTGTATTTAGCTCTACCACAGCCATCAGCCATGGAGGGAAAGCTTCCTTTGAGACCAATGAAAGCTGCTCCACTGTTTGCATTGTGCTGCTGCTGCGATCGACCTTAACATCCAAGCTCAAAAATCGCAGAGGTTCAAATCCTGGTGGCTGATATGTTCATCCTTATATAGCGTATTGAAATAATGAAAAATAAACAAAGATTGTTGATGTGTTGCCTTCCTTGGTGTCACAAACCTTGAAACATCTTTTGCAAATGGGTGCAGCAATATGTTGAGATTCGCCCTCCCTTGAATCCTTACAGGCACAGTCTTTATTTTCCCATGGATGGCAATGAGAAAGTATTGAATTTTGCAAAACGCTGGTATAATACCATTTTAAAATGTTGTAGTGCCGGTATAACCTGCAACCCTAATGTCTAGTATATACACACTTGTTGATGGTAAAATTCCTATGATTTCTGACAATCTTCCTAAAGGAATCCATTAAATGGGAAAAAAATACACACAAAAAAAGAAAAACAAGAAAAATTTGCAAAACACTAAATGATTTCCTTGAGCTCTATGTTACCTGATGAGTGCTGGGTGCCCGACAGTGGAGCCGCAGCTCAGCTGGATCACAGTCTTGGCCTTCAGGCCATTATCACAGACAGCATCTCCCATCGAATAGCTGACAAAGATCTTTCCGTCTGCAGAGGAAGGAAAGAAGTGCAAGGCTGTGATCAGATTTTCCTCAGCTCAAAAGGGAGCATTATAACATTGTAGTGACAAAGGGGATAGTGTGAAAATGGAATAGAAGAGGATGAGGAGCCCATGCTAAAATTGTAGGAAGATGTAGGTACATGACCTCAACCCAAGGAGAACAGAGCACCGAAAGTTTTATCATCTCGTCCAATAGCTCTAATCAGACTAATCACAACTACTAGTAAGTCAATCTAAATTTTGAAACAGTTTATATTTGACCCACTACTTCAGATGTATTTGATTCGACATGCTGCAACTATTCAGAATTGTCCATCAAGAGCAGTCAAGTATCCCATAGAATACAATACAACTTGTCATTTTTTCGTAAAATCTTTTGGCAAGAAAATGGTCAAATATAGACACTGAATTTCAGCACCAAATATCCTCCAAAATATCGTCTATTGGTAGCTTCAATTCAAAGATATCTATATCAGCCTTCAAAAACTCAACTGAACCCTAATCCAGACTCGTAACAGCATACTGAAACACTTTTGATTCCATGACCCACCGGCGTAGCGCATCTTCTGGGTGTAAACCCGGCCCAGGGTCTGGGTCTTCCCTGCTGCCGAGTGGCGGCACACCGTCGCCCCTTCTGGACAATCTGTCAGTCCACCGTGGATACCCTGGCACAGGTTGATATAATACCTAAAGACATATAGAAAGAGGACAGAGTGTAACAGATACAGAGCTCGCCATTTCAACATACAGCTCACTCGGGAGTCAATATTGTAGTACTACAGGTATGTAAGAGACAAATTATATATAGGTCCAAAATTGACAAACTTAGCCTTTAAAGCAATATTCCACTTCATTTTAACATGGGGGTTATTTGCCACTTGAATTTTTACTTCCCATCCATTTGAATGAGGCCATGAAAATAGCCTGAAAACTTACATTTAACATGTTCGTGAACAGAAGGGTACTGAACTGGTCTTCTGCTATTGGCTGATCTTTGGTGCCAGGTGAAGTCACCATCTGGCACCAAAGATCAGCCAATAGCAGATGACCAGTTCAGTACCCTACTTTTCACCATTAGGTGTCGGGCTTCACCACAGATTTGGGTTTGGGGTTTAGTTGCTCTTGAAAATGAAAATACAGAATATGTGCAATATACTGTAATGTAGGAGTTTTACAGGTACAGAGTGCCCACCCCGAGTTAAAGCCGGACTTACGAGTCTCCTTTGTGGCTGAACTTCCATGGCTCTGTGAGGGAGGACAGGGTGCGGAGGTCGTAGGTCTGATGCTGGCTGACCAGCTTACACTCCATCTTCCTGGGGGGGCAAACGGCGCTGGTCCGCCACTGGAAAGTGGCCGAGCAGCCGCCGGTTTCCGAGAGCAACTGAGGGGTCCCGTGCCCCGCGGACTGGTCGCAGATTAGCAGTATGGAGGACTGACGCTTACCGGACGCTGGAGGAAGGGGAGAAGCAACACAGGACGGCTTTCAGAAAAGAGAGATCTATTGAGAAAAGTAACGGGCGTTGGGCAGGAATGCAGATTGTACAACATCTAATTTCATCATGAAGAACTTAATTTTCCTACACCTAGAATCCATAGGGTTGTGGCGGACTGGACATTTGACCCAAACTGGCCCACCCCAGATACTCCACCCACCGGCCCTCTTCTCACGATACGGACACATGTAGAACAAAGTATAGTGGATCCGTTACCTGCGAGGCAGAATCCCCACTTCTGGTCGGTGTTGTAGTCGGCGGTGGTGGCGCACCACTTCTTGCCGTCCATCCGTGCTGCTGTGGTGCACTCTGTGTACGACTTGTTCATGACGGTGAAGGGGAACATGCACGGGTCCCCCTGCTTTGTCACTGGAACACACACACACACATGCAAAACACTAGTGCGCTTTGTCCCCGCAACATAAGAATCTCACGCTGCGTTTATCCTGCGAATCTAGGACACAGTGTTTACAAGAAAGCTCTGATTGCCGGAGTATACTTAATCTGATTATTTTTTTCCAGCAAAGTAATTTAGATGCATTGGGTCAAAGAGTATTCTGGTCATCATTTTTATGACCCTGTGCTCACTGGAAGACCAGGTTGGAAGATATCAAGCCTCAGGACACCCAGCTCCTACATGTACGTACAAGCTCTTCAGCAAGACTATTAGCATGTGTTCAGACTGCAAGCAACTTGGCTGATGGGCCACTCTATTCTGACCAATTGTGAGCAGTGCGAGAGGCTCCAATTAGTTTTGAGCAAGAAAAATAAGCCATATTT
Organism: Centroberyx affinis; assembly: GCF_046629955.1. Taxonomy (NCBI): domain Eukaryota; kingdom Metazoa; phylum Chordata; class Actinopteri; order Beryciformes; family Berycidae; genus Centroberyx; species Centroberyx affinis. The sequence goes on from NW_027280241.1 coordinate 85,026, forward strand.
TTATACGAAAACATGTATCTGATTGGCTGTTGACCCTAATCCCAACCTTAACCCTTTTGTCCTGTTTTCTTAGCTTGGGTTCCTAGATAGCCTTGGCTCAAATAGTATTAGCAACTTATTTTTATGGTTTGTTTTATCCTATTTCTAAATGCTATTTGGACCCGACACTATCTCAATTGTCCTGATGCAGAAAAGACCACCCATCTGGTGCTCCATGCAGGTTGAAATTGAACAAAATATTGGAAACACCACATGAAAAAGGACTTTAACTTTGAAGTGACTAGTCATACTAAGTTGAATGCCAATTAGCTTTAAAAGAGCTCTGACAATCACCACTTTTATATGTGAGTTTTCAAAGCAACATGAGGCAACTCATGGAACTCCTATTCCACAAAGCCGGGAGAGGTTTCATGAACACCCGGGTGAAGTCAAACCCGTTCCATGGCCTCCCAAATCAGCAGATCTAAACATCATTGAACCTTAATGACAAATAGGTTTCTATCTCCTTCATCCCTCAAAGAACTGAAGGCTTTCCTTCTTGAAGAAAGGTCAAAAATCCCACTACACACAGTTCAGGACTTGACGACTGACAATCAGACAGGGATTCCATTATTTTGCCCATGCCCTGTAAATGCTAAGAATGATGTCTTGTATGATCCGGGCCTGTTTAGGGTGTGGCAAACAAGTTAAATGTAGACTTACATGGCGGGCAAGGGTCTCCCCCTCCATACTGCATCAGTATGGCCTGCTCCTCGTGTTTGAAGTCCATTGTCATGGCCTTGCTGATGCCAAATGACGACGCAAACGTGACCGCTCCTGAGCCAGAACCAGAACCAGAACCAGACACCCGGCACACGGCGCTCTTCTTACAAACCGGCTCTGCCACCGAGCTGCATACGTTGATCCGGTAGGTGTCGGAGCCGACCGGTACCTAGCGCACAGAGACTTACTTTACCACAATTCACCACAACAGTAATGCTTATCTAAGGCAATGGTTCTCAACCTGGGGATTGGGACCCCCCAGGGGGTCACAAGATAATTTTGGGGGGGGTCGCAAAATGATTGATGGAATAGGAAAAAACATTCCTACTACACAAATTTTTGTCTATCTTTTCAGATTTTTCTCAAATTTTTGCTTTTCTTGTGTAATACTGAATAGTTTTCAGCTTCTAGGCCTCCTCTAACAATTAATGAAACAAGCTAAAAAGGGACAATATATATTTTTTTTTTCAAAGTTATATTGAAGATATTTTAATACTTTTTAAGGACTTTAAATTTAGATTCTTTATTTCAAGATTTTTTCAGACTTTTAAAAGACCTGCAGATACCTTGTTAGACAGACAAATTACAGTTATACTTAAGTTTGAGTTTAAAGTGAACAATCACAGGAATAGCTTTAACATGATGCTGGTTTAAAAACATTTTAAGGGCACTTCAAGTCAATAACGATTAAAACAATATCACGCTTTCCTGTGATGTCTGACAGAATCACAGGAACATACTCTTAAAGCTGCGATAAGCGTTGTTTTTCTGACCACTAGGGGGGCGACAGAAACCGCAGCACATTTGTATATAACACACAGCAAAGCTACTGCACTATGGAGGCTACTTTAATGGAAGCCCTTCGAGCCTCTGGGGGCCGCGGCTCACCTGGACCTCTCCGGTGAGGGCCGACAGGTCGAAGGTGAACTGGAGCTGGGAGTCTTTGAGCTGGCAGCCGCTGGTGTGGGTGGCGTCCGGGCAAACCACCGGGGTCGCCCACTCAAACGCAAAGACGCAGTCCTGCTTCCTCAGCATCTGGGGAGAGCCCTGGACGCAGATATACAGACATACATAGGGTCAGATATCTGATTAAAATTCAGATATGGTCCAGTCAATGTTGTCTATAGTAGAGGGGGAAGTAATTGTCAGTACATTGATCACTGAATCTGCCTAATGTTGTGTTTAAATTACTTTTCAAGGCCTAGAAATTGTCAAAATCACTTTCCATTCAATCTTTCCATCCCTCAGAGAGAGAAACAGACTGTATGTGTCTTTGAAAGTATCACAGTCCTGTTATGAAATGCATTGGGGGGTGTGCAGACTGACCAGCTCCAGGCCTCTCTGGCAGGTAAAGATGATTTTGGAGGTGTAGTTCTGGGCCAGGTCGGCCAGACATGGGGTGGAGCTTGTGTAGGTGATTGACACCTCGTTGGTGGCGGTGTTGATCTCGGGACCGGCGGTCGTCCTCCCGATGTCCTGAAAGAGACGGAGAGAGTAAACGAAACGAAGACACGAGACGAGAGATGAAGAGATGGAACAACAGAGAGCACAGACAAAAAGGAAACCGATAACAAGCACCTTCGTTTGCTTGATTTTTCAGAGTGTAAAGCGAAAGTGAAATTTCCCCCCCACTCCCTGTCTGAAAGTAGGGTAAAGGAGAATATGTGTGTGTGTGTGTGCCTCTCACCACAGGCGGTCCGTTGTCAGGGTCCATACAGACGGCGGCGCCGGCGGGGCAGGTCACCCCGGGGATGGGGTTGAGAGGCTGGCAGATGTTGATGTAGAAGTCTGGAGAACCGTCGCTCTGGTCCAAGTCCTCGTCTGGAAGGACAGGATCGTGAGAAACGAAATAGAAAAAAAAAAATCAGGGTACTAGCAGATTTTTTAAGACCTTTTTAAATCATAATTGGAATTGAATTTAAGACCAATTAAAACAAAACAAAGATAGAAAGCTGGCAAAACCAGAATGTTTCTAATCGAACCAATTAAAGTTTTAATACTATAAATGTGCAGTCTAGGAAAAAAGGACACCAGGAAATTAATTTTTAAGGTACATGAAGTCCAATAATGTTTAGTAAAGCAGATAAGATGCATATGGTACTATTAACCCTGTTCTGTATTCATCTAAGAGTGGACATGCAGTGCCAAGAATGTTGTCATAACATGGTGAAAAAATAAGACCTCTAATAACTTTCTAGTAAATTTCCATCATTTATCTTGATGAAAAGAGCAAAAACGAAAGAAAAGTGGGCAGAGGGACAGACAGGACAGTGTAGGGATGCAAACCCCTCGGCCTACTGACCTGTGGCAGTGTAGTAGCCGCTGACGTGGATCAGAGGGGTCAGGTCTATGAGAGCGGAGCCGTTCAGGACTGAGCATTTTACCTCCAAGATGAAACAAGAAGGGGAAAAAGATTGTTGTTTTAAATGCTTTTCAATTTTAATCTCATGTTTGTCAAATTCACATTATAGCGAGCTGGCTGTGCAGCTGTCATCTCGCCATGTGCAGACCGGTAGACTAGCAGCACTCAATCTGACTCCCGAAAACGAAAGTGAAACGTAAAATTCTTTGCTCCATTGTCACATGTATATGGTATTTGTAATAAGTAACTTGACACTAGGCGTGGGCCGATATTCAATATTATCGAATATAAACCTATAATCCAGTGGTTCTCAACGAGGGGTCCTTGAGGGGGTTCCAGGGGGTCCCCAGCAAATTGATGAAATGTTAAACTTCACCATTATTTCATTTACAAGAAGTGAACACAATTAGAGAATGTAGAAGAATGACTGTTTTGATCATAGTTTCCCTGTTATCTCTCTACCTACAATACAGATAGTCATGGGATTCTGGACAAAATCATATCTGACAATAAAAATATTCTCAGATTTGGGTTTGAGAGTCAAAATCTCATCGAATGGGGGTCCGTGGCTCTAATGTGGACTAAACTAGGGGTCCTTGATATGAAAAAGGTTGAGAACCACTGCTATAATCTACTAGTGGTAGGAGAGTAAAAAGACAAAAATAATCATACTTGAAGTGAAAAATGTGTATTTTGAATCCAATTTAAGTGGGTTCCCTTTTTCACAACCAGCCCGTTTTTCTGGAAATAGCAGGAATGAGCAAATTATGCCAAATGCTCTAGAAATTTGATATAAAGAAAATTCAATGTAAAAAAAGAAATGACAATAATATTGTATATCGCCGCGATACATTGAACTTAACCCTGTATGTCTGCCTTTAGATGCATCTGTCATCCATCCTCTCTCTGCCTGCGTAGACAGTTTGCTGCATTGTTAGCGAGTGCTAGCAATCAGTAACAACCTCAACAGCTAGTTGCATCACAGCACACACACACACACATTCACAGATGCTGGGCTCAGGTCACATGTAACAACACAGGTTTCTTAATATTTGTATTTTGCTGGAAGTCCACATGAATCGGGGTGAACTGAAAGACATTTGACTCCAGCCCTCTCACACACACACACACACACTTACAGACTGCTCGCAGACCAGGTGTGTGTGCAGGGAGAAGAAGTGCGTGCAGGTCTCGGCGTTCGAGTCGACGTGGACCGGCTCGGTGGTGGTGGCCGAGCCCGAGGAGGGAGGCCTACACAAAACACAAGATAAACACACCTGGAAATGGGAAAACTTGCAAAAAAAAACCTGATCCCAAAATGACTTCAAAAAATGACATTGAAAGACAGAGCGACGGAGAGAGAGAGAGAGAGAGAGAGAGAGAGGGAGAGGGAGGGGGGGAGGTACCTGCAGATGAAGTGGATGATGCTGCTGTGTTTGAGGGTGGGGTTGGCGGGGCAGGGGTCTCCCCCGTCGTAGGTCAGCTCCAGCACATGGTCCTTGTAGGACAGCTTCTTGCTCACCTGACCGCCGCTCACCGCGCTTTTGACGTCCTTAATGCAGACACCTGGAACACACACACACACACACGATCATAAGCATACACACCCGAGCAGCCAGGCATGCGTGCACACACACAAAATAAAAGCCGTAACTAAAAAATCTTAACTAAAAAACTCAACTGTAGTACTCAAGTCTTTATCTCAGTTTCAGCCACTGTTGGATGTTGACTCGACTTTTTCATGCCTTTCTCAAAATATACAACTTTTTTGGTGTATTTTCACCTTAGCACTACAAACAATGTAAGGGATTTCATTCCTTTGCATTGATTAGCTAGATGTTGAAAGGTTTAGTACTGAGCACATTTGCAGAAAGATCTACATTTCTGTTCATCACTAAAAAACAAGAAAGAAATTTGGAAAGGAATGTACATCTATTATTGCTTATTTTGGTCTTGGTCTTGGAACGGGACTCGATTTGCTCTGGTCTCTGGTCTTGACTTGGACTCGACCCCCTTTGGACCTGGTCTCGGAATTGACTTGGACTTGCTTAAGGGGCCTTTCAGTCCGAATCCGGGTACGGTTCGTGTCAAAAGTTGGTAATGTGAAAGCTTTTTTTCAGCTGTACAAGGTGGTCTGAGCACGGTTCCTAAGGGTGGTACATGGGGCTGGGCGATAATTCAATATTATCGTTTATCATCTTTCAGTGGAATCATATCGTGATGATATGAAGATATTTTAATATCGTGACACACATTTCTGCTGTCTAAATTGGTGATGACAAGCAAATTTTACTTAAAAACTCTCATAAAATGAGGTATGGTAGGAATATTATTTGAAAATTTCAGTTTTGTTTGACATCACACCTAATATTACCATTCGGTTCAATGAGATGAACATTAATTTGATTATTTAACGTGATTTTGCATACATGAACCATATCGTGATATATATTGATATCGAGAAAAATCCTTATGATTATCGTGATATTGATTTCAACCATATCGCCCAGCCTTAGCGGTACAACTGTGGTACAGTTCACATTGATGAGAACACAGTCCGTACTCAGCCAGGAAAATAAAAACGACGTGATGGAAAATAAATCTGTAAAGTCTGGCACACATTTTTCTTTCAATTCGATAAAGTGCATTGGACAGACTCATATCGATGACGAAGGTTTTACGCAAATATATCGCGGCTCGCAGAATTATTATGTGAAACCAGACCAGCGATGCCAGATCAGACTCGTGGTTCGGACTCAAACAAACACACCAAGCGTGAAGATAACCTAAGGGCCAAAGGGCAGTCCATAATATGACCCGCATTGAAATTTCTGGTCGCCCATTATGTTCGAGGCTGTAGATGACAAACAGCGGTGACGCCTGTCCTGGTTGTAACGTAAACCATCTGAACGTCTACGCGGGGACTAATCAGTAACCAGGAGAGGTTTAATGAGTTGGTTCCCCGCATTTGCCTTTACTTTGAGGAGTTCCCGTTCAATCCTAGAATCACTGATTTATGGAGCTGGCAAATGCAGACAGATTCAGAGAAGAAAAGAGCTTGTATCAGCAAAAGGACTGAAATGCAGCATGGTAGAGGAAGAAATACAATGCTGGAGTAGAGTTCCAACAACTCTACACTACTACTACTACTACTACTACTACTCTACTGACCAACCGGTTGACCGACCGATGCGTGTACATACCGGTTCCCGAGCTGCACCCGGCGTTGGCCACTTCTCCACAGATGTTGAGGCGGAACATCTTCCTGGGGTCTTTGTGGTCGTAGACGGTGTAGCCTCCGCTCAGTGCCAGGGAGTTCAGGTCAAAAAGATGCCCTGGGGGGGTCGGATTTGGGGGAGTGCAATAAGACACAGTATGGTCCCATATTAAAGAAACTCTAATTTCCCTCTGTTTACATACACATAGGATGAAAAAACGTTTAATGAAGACATTGTTAAAATCCAGTAAACACGTCACAACTGGACTTGGAATGTGTGTGTCCGTACATGAGTTTGACGTGTGTGTGTGTGTGTGTGTGTGTGTGTCGGACCTGTAGCGGGGTTGCTGACCCTGCAGTCGTCATGCTGGCTGCCGTTGAGAGGGCAGGCGGCGGCGGTCAGCCACAGGAAGGTGTACACGCACTCCTCGATGGCCGAGATCAGAGTGGGCCGCGAGTCCTGGACGGGTGGAGGGGGACACACACACACACACACACACACACACACACACACACACACACACACACACACACACACACACACACACACACACACACACACACACACACACACACACACACACACACACACACACACACACACACACACACACACACACACACACATACACGGTCTGTGTACATCAACTGTATATAGAATCAATGTGAGTACTATTCAGTTTACAGTCATTCATGATGTTTTTATCTGTTGACCTGTTCTGAATAGGGCATTCTTGATGTTAAAGAGTGACTAAACCCCAAACCAAAATCTGTGGTGAAGCCTGACACCTAATGGTGAAAAGTAGGGTACTGCACTGGTCATCTGCTATTGGCTGGTCTTTGTGCCAGGTGATGTCACCACCTGTTGTACTCTAGAAGGTGACATCACCTGGCACAAAATACCAGCCTACAGCAGATGGCCAGTTACCCTACTTTTCACCATTAGGTGTGGTTAGGTTATGCTTTAATAGATAAAAACAGCTAATTCAGAAGAGTTTAACAGATAAAAACAGTATATATCGAATATGTTATTGGATATAAACAGCTTATTTAGAATGGCTTAACAGTTAAAACAAACTCATTCAGAATATAGGTCACGGGTTATTCAGAATATGTTAACAGATAATACCAGCTTGATCAAAATAGGTGAACAGATAAAAAAACAGCTTATTCAGAACAGACTAACTGATAAACAACAGTATGGTAGGTTAGGCCTAAGTAGTTTCACATATCTCATTTTTCCTCCCACTGGAATAGTTTTATATTGCAAACACATCATTACTGTATTGATAGCAGGACAGCTTAATTTGCCTATCCAAGTAATTGTTGTTAGATTGGCTGTAATCCCTATAGATTAGGGTTGGACCAGTATGGGTTTCTGAAGACCGATGCAGACACTGATATGTACTACAGCTGCTAATAGGCAATATTTTGTGTCCATATTCATTTTCAAGCCAAAAAATAATAACAAATGGCTCAGTATTTCCTGTGAAATGTATTCTTGTCCGGGTGGAAAAGCCTCTGAAACAGCATTTAGACCATCACGGGACACTAAAACTTCCAATTTCCAACTTTCAAATTCCAGCCCTACTTTTAGCGTCATCTCTCACCACTTTGTCTTTGTCGCACTGGAAGCGGATGACGGTGCTCCTCTTCCTGACGCCGTCGGGACAGGCCCGGCCGCTGGTGTACTGCAGCTTCAGGACGCCCCTGTCCCAGGTCGGGCCGGCCTCCACCTCCCCGAGGCTCACGTATTCGTCGCCCGCCTTCAGGCAGGACGCGGCGCTCGACGGACACTTCCACGAGCCTGCGACAAAGAGTATTTGGATGGCTAGTCACACTCCCAAAACTTTGAGTGACATTTTTCACGCAGTTTGCTACTCTGAATCTTTTATGACAAATTGTGAGGTTGCAAAAAAATCGGATTTTTTTGCAACCTCACATTCGAAATCATTTGTCCACAAATGTTACTTACATTCACAAAATGTTGTTTACGACTCCGATTCTTTTCTACAAATTTACAAATTATTTTTCTTTGCTTAAATCTTTTTTACACATTCACACATTCAAATACATTGCAATTTTTTTTGCCAGGGTTAGGGTTATTTCTAAGCTTTTTTACAAGCTCAAAATCTTTTTGACCCGTTATTGAGCCCATAATATATGCAATATATAATAGATGAGGAAAAATATCAGAATATGAAGAAATACTGTATGTATTCACTCATAGTACTGCTGAAAGGTGCCTTGGATAAAAGTTATTTTGGACTAGCCTAGAGCTGCAACGATTAATCGATTAGCTGTCAACTATTAAATTAATTGGCAACTATTTTGATAATTGATTAATCGGTTTGAGTAATTTTTTAAGAAAAATAAGTCAAAATTCTCTGCTTCCAGCTTATTAAATGTGAATATTTTCTGGTTTCTTTACTCCTCTATGACAGTAAACTGAATATCTTTGGGTTGTGGACAAAACAAGACATTTGAGGACGTCATCTTGGGCTTTGGGAAACACTGATCCACATTTTTCACCATTTTCTGACATTTTATAGACCAAACAACTAATCGATTAATCGAGAAAATAATCAACAGATTAATCGACAGTGAAAATAATCGTTAGTTGCAGCCCTAAACTAGCCCATGGTTTGGATCTTTCCTCATTTCTCTGCCTCTTTCCTTCTCCTCTCCAGCTCAAGTTAAGTTGGAGATCTGTTAAATGTCCTGAGATGAAAACAGGGAAACACACACACACACACACACACACACACACACACACACACACTGACCTCCCTGCTGCACCAGCGACCTGCAGACGTTGATGTAGAAGCGTTGCTCGGTGTCACCGGTAGTGGGCTCCGCCTCCCAGTTCCGAGTCTCTATGGCCAGGGGGGACAGGTCGTAAGAGTGGCCCTGGTCGTCTCTGAGGACACACACACACACACACACACACACACACACACACACACACACACACAGAGAGAGAGACAAACACACCGCGTGACATGCAGAACGTGGAAATCCAATGTCATGTGTGTTCAGGTATGTGGTCTGTCCAGGTTTCTGAACAATTGCTGATGATAATATAATAACTGGACTGTTGTTAATAATATGATAACTGAACTGTATCTGTAAATAATTTAACGGAGTGTTACCTGTAGGAGCAGCTGGTGGTTTTGACTGGAAGGCAGGCCAGGGCGGTGCGCCAGCTGAACAGATAGGTGCAGTCTGGAGTCTCCTTGATGAACTCTGGCGCCCCCTAGACACGGGAAGGCAACACAACACACACACAGGTGGTCACCATCAGTACAGAGCTGAATTGTAGAGAACTACAATACCCATAAACCCTGCGAGCTCCTGACGATTCAGAGGAGATCTGCATCCCCCTTGTGTCCTACTGCAAGAATGATGGGGAAGAAGCTGCTTTAAAATATGCTAGTACATTTAGTTAATTGTGGGTGTTGGAATTTCTATTAATACACTCCAACTATATAGAAACACTGTAAAACATCACTGACTTCATAGCTCAACATCTCACAAATTACAAAGATTGAGGCGGGTAAGAAGTAGGCTTGGGTCGATATGCGATATTATCGAATATCGCGATATTTCCCGCAAATATCGTTGTTGCTTAGAT